>NC_049988.1:3449970-3456861 GCF_000003815.2 Branchiostoma floridae | reverse complement strand
CGACCCTGAGTCCAGGTGGACCAAGCAGGGCCGGCACATCTGGTGCTGAGTTGACTTAGGTGGATTTGATATTGATGAGTAAAAAGTGGATTCTGTTTCAGGCACTTTATTTGATGAAGTATGCCATTTTAAAATGATCCTTTTAGATTTTGCTCTCCTATCTGTTCTCCCTCTGCCGCATTGCCTGGAACTTTATTTTGCTTTTGTGGGAACTTTTATATAACACAACGTGAGATCATTTAGTAATTTTACAATTTTTTAAAGCAGCACAAATTAGTACTTTATCTATTTTTCCTTGATGTAATACTTCCAATGTTCCTTCTGTTGCAGTGAGCCTGCGATGTGGGATGCCGCCTACGGCTATGTTCTGTCCATCCTGTCTGCCCTGACGTTCGCTAAGCTCATCCGACTGCTGCGTTTCAACAAACGGTTGTCACTTTTCGGGGACACCCTTCGCGAGTCGGCGTTTGCCCTTGTTGGTGTCGCCGCCATGTGGAGTATACTGTTCATGGCGTTTATCCACGCTGGTTTCCTCCTTCTTGGTGCCTCCACTGGTGACTTCCGCTCCGTCTACGCAGTCGGAATGACCCTCTGGAATGTTGGTTTGGGGATGTTCGACTTCCAGTCCTTCCAGGGCAACAGGTAGGTGGAACAACCAAGTCCTAAAATGTATATGTCACTGTAGAGATGAGTTTATTTAACAAGTCAACAGTTACTGCAGAGTGTCAACGGACGGAGCCGTTCCTAGGAAAGACTGTAATCATATCAGGATATATCCAAGGACAATCCGCAGTTCTACAAGCAGTTTGTCCTAAGACATACTTAAATCTTTATTTTACGTTGATTCATCTTAGACCTAGCAAACCTCATGTATCAATAGATGTGTTATGCTATATATGTAATATTGTATTAATTGTTCCCAGCAGGGCTAGCCCTTGATAATAGCCTCTGGCTAATTGGGTAGCCCTGACTGTATTTCTCTCTATATGGCCGAATAAATCAAATCAAATAATCGGTAGTTCTACTTGGGTGTAGTTAGACTTAACGTTCTTCTCCTAACCCAACCAGATTCTGTAATTATAATTAAAGTGCAATTGCAAATAGTCTTAAGACAAATTCCAATATGTCGTAGAGAAGATTCTGATTCCAGTCTGTCCTACATGTAGGACAATCTGAGATTGCCGTAAATCCAAATGTCTACTAGGACATACACCATATGTATATATATATATACTGTAATATAAATTGCATTACACTTTGCCTTTAATACACCCTTTGATTTATGCACCTACATGTATGCCCCCCTCCCTAAAAAAATGGGACCTTTACCAAAATATTTCCTTTAACAGAGCACATATTTCCTTTTTTCCTACAGCTTTTGGGGTCCAATCCTATTCACAGTGTACATGGTCCTGATGAACATGGTCTTCCTCAACTTCCCCATCGCCATCATCACCGAGAGCTTCCAGTCCGTCAAGTACGCCAACAATCTACGCTCCAACGACCACGAGATCGTCGACTTCTTCATTGAACAGTTGGGAGATTTTGTTGGGAAGAAGGAGCGTATGAAGGTTAGAGTCCACCCTACTGTGAGTATGGAAGATGATCTGGCTGGAGAAGAACACAAGATGATGGAGAAGCTGGATGATGAGGAGAATGTGACCCTGTACCTGATGCAGGAGCTGAAGCTGATGAGACAGGAACTGGACACGGACTATCGTTGAACAACAGCCATATTTCGATGCCGTTGCCATGACATATGCATTATAGACAAGTTTGCATGTTCCCAAAGGTCATTTAAGTTCAGTATTTCCTTTACATATTAGATACGTAAGTAAAATCAGGGCCAGTTCATATTTAGTTCCTTTTGTTGTGGGAAAAGGAACTTTGGTCCATTGTTTGACTCATATCTGGCCCTATCTACATGTACATGTTTCCTGCAGTCATATATTGGCTACATCTAATAATTCATCAAATTTGCATGACCTAGCTGATTCTGTTGGTAAATTCCTCTGACTTACAGACACACATTTTGTAAACTAAAAGGTATGTTTTGAGGCGGTTTCAAAGACAAAAAAGAGCACACACATTTGGAAATTGAAATTCATCCCTAAATATGGCATTCTATCTGTCTTAATCATCACATTGTACAATGTTTTGCCTTGTCACGTGTATGCTGTTTTCATTGCAGTGTGGTTCTCTTTACCATTTATAAGTGCAATACTGAGCAGAGAAGCCTTATACAGTCAAACCTGTATAAGCGGCCACCTTTGCATGGCGATCACCTGGCCAATGCGGTCACTTTTTGTCGGTCCCTTTCATTTTCCCATTGACCTAAGCATTAATAAATAGTCTATAGCGGCCATCTGTCCAACGCGGCCACGGCCACACGATTTTAAGTCCCGCAGATACAGAAACACTGTCTATTGCGACCATACAGTGCCCGTATATCACTCTGCGCCCGGTTTAAAATCGTAGTTTGCGAGGATTTGGAGTTCCCATCAGGGTCATTTTTGCGGTAGGGGAAGGTCATGCAGAAGGCACGCGTGCCTTGAACGTTAGAGTGAAATTCTTTTTCCGCGAATTTACCAACACTCCGCATGGCAATATTAATCATTTTCGGTAGATTTGACTTTGATGGTAAGTTGAATTCTCAGACGATCGAGACAATGTTACTTGGTGAGAGAGATTAGTGGATACCGAAAACATGTAACTTATTGCTTGTGGTCAATTGATCAACATTTTCTATATACCGACCACCTGTCTATAGTGGCCACGTTTCTCCAGTCCCTTCAGTGGCCGCTATATACAGGTTTGACTGCACACTGTTTCTGATCAGTATTTGATATGACTTCCCTAATAGTACAAAGTAATCACTGTAACCGCTGGGCCATTGCTAATTTTGATTGATGGTGTTTATGTAATTTTATGTAAGTTGACAAAATTACCTTCCCAAGATTTGGTCAGGAACATATTAAAAATATTCCCATCTTCAACTTTACCATTAATATGCCAGCCACACAGTAAACACAGACACTTCACAAAATACTGTTTTTTATTGAAATACCCTGTAGTAACAGGTTGAACATTATTACAGGTAGCTACAACAGAATTTTGCATAATCTGTACCTTTGAGCAACTGCAGCAAAGTGCGATTCAGTCAGACTTGTCAGTATAAATGTCTGTTAAAATTGACCAATGTTACACAAAGTTGTGTGTATAATTGTGCTACATGTTGTACATTCAGCAAATCATTACTTGGATTAGAAAATCCCTTTGCACATTGTGTTTTTTCTATGTAAGGCCAAACCAATTCATTTTCTTGGTTCTTGGAAAAATAAAAGTTAAAATCAAGGACCCAATAAATGGGGAACTTGAAACTGACCATGTTCTCTTTCTATGGTACAGATATATGTACAATGTATATGCACTAAAGCATATCTGATCATGATTTTTGCCCTCAATCTATTTACGTGATTATGCTCCAGTTTAAAATCATTAACTTTTTTTAAAAATCCAACAACCAAGAACTCAAATTGGTTTGGCCTACTAAGGCTATTGACACCAGGCTGTTTAGACAGGGTTTGCCTATTTTGTGTTTTACTAATTGAAGAGTGCTACCATGATTGCAATAATTCGATCAAAATTTTCTGGCTTACAAGTTTTCATTTACATGTTCTCTGGAATGGCACCGAATTAGCACCACAATATAAACTAGAAAGGCCGGTATTTGCTTAGGAGCAAATTCAGCTATTTTCACTCCGCTCTACCTCTTTATGCAAACATGGACTCTTCCAAAATTGAATTTGAAAAAAATGAATAACATGAGAGAATTACCCGGAACTACGATGCTACTATACTATTAGTACGTAGTACTGTATGGTAATCAAACTTTTATTTCGTGAACACAACACGCACACAACATGCTAGTGTTTCACGCATTAATAAAGAAGGCACCGTGTTACTTCAAGAAAAAAAGTTTTTATTTCACAAACGGAAATTGTGTTGTATTTTTTTCTACAGATGCAACACGTTGTGCGACCCTAAACGTTGGTATTACGTATCCACAGCAGACAATAGCGTGGCTTACCTGCTTATTTACACAAGGCAAGGGCAGCTTAGTTACTTCAAGGTTGTCACAAGCATAACTAATCTTCATACAAGCAGACCTCTCCAAACAAACTGTACTACACTTTTAACTCTTTATCAAGATATGCTTATTAGCCGTTTTTAGCGAAGCGCATTAAAACAAAATCCAATTGGATATGATGCAATATGGCAGCCCTGCAATGACATTATCAGTACAAATACATATAAAGTTAATGCACATTGTATTTAGACAAAAGGATCACATTCTATCTTTATACTTAGAGGTAATCAGCTAATACATAATATTGATGAACAAAGCTAATTAGCCACTATGTATGTTTGCACGACGTCTGTTTTATATATCTCCATGTTTTGTATGCTTTTTGTCTAAAAAAGGATGCAGCAATTGCAGTAATTATACGTCTGTTATAACCTTAAAGTCCCATTTATTTTCCACATAAACTAATCAGTTTATGACTATTTAATTGTTCTGATAAACTGTTTTTAGTACAGTACAGTACATTATTAAATTACACAGCATATACCATGGTGTGGTGTCTCAAATAACCTAATCATACATCAAGCTGGTAGATATATGTGGAGAAGGAGACCTCAGCCAACCGTTCACACTTACGCCACATCTTCAGAAAAGACGCTGGAGCCGCATGTTCCCCGTTTAGGAACTTTATTCGAACCGACACACAACAGACATGTTTCGCCGTGTGGCTTCCTCAGTGTTATGGGCTCATACATCAAGCTGGTGTTTCTGTCACAGTTTCATTATGTATGTGGGAACACTTCTTGCACTTGACTTTGCTATCCTCTCCTTTGTGTCTGTTGGTGCCACCTTTGTAGCCAGTTGACTATTGTGTTCTCTGACAGGCCAGACTTCGTGGAATTAGTCGAGTTCGAGCACCCGACCAATACTGAATTTAGCACTGTCAAATTGACACCTTCTATCAAGGCACAACCTCACCGGTCTGCACAACAGTTGGTGTTTCATCTTCCTCCAGTAGAATACAATAATTAGTATTTCCTTTGTGTAATTTCATGTTCTGCCACCCAGAGTAAAAGGAAGATCCTTTTTGTTTGTTGATTAGGAAAAAAAGCCACACCTGATTACATATATTCTTGTAAAACCAACATCAATGCACAATTCACAACATAGTGTAACGTTAGTACTTGTAGATTTGCCCCTGAAGATCTGTACTATTATATACTATGGAAAAGAACTACTGTACACTTTTCACAGATAATAAACAACAGTACTGTCTCAGTCACTGCAAAGCGCAACAATATTCCATGCGTGCGCCTGCTCCTCTCCCACCGCGGCATTCTGCACGCCTAGTATCGCTTAACCCGACACTCTAAACGTGGGTAAATCAAACAAAAACTACACAATATCGACGACAAGCTACCCAAATTTGTTACTGCGTTTGTGTATTGTTGCCAATTTATAAACAGTACAAATTTTCACGTACTTTCAACGGACTTCTTCCCGGCGACATGTACATGTATGTACTCCCAGCCGCTAGATGAAAGACCCTTCCCCATTGGCTGTATCCGAGCTGACCAATCAGGTCATCGCTTCTGCTAAGTGTCGGGCGCATATTGGCTCCCCTCCTAAATTCAATTAGCCACGATGCAAAGCTGCGTCACGCGCGCGGGAACGTCAATGACCATATATGGTGCAACGGATGCACGGGGGGAACGTGACCATATATGGCGACACGCGCGAAATCCGGAGAACCTCGGTGAAAATATACGTAGATACCCCGCCAAATTGGCTTTTAAATAATTTTGAAGTGACTTTTGGCCAAAAATAATACCGGGGTCCTTTTGATAAGTATCTCACACAGTATCATACCAAATTCCAGGCCATCCGGACTTAATACATGGGCACGGGAGGCAGGAATGTGCAGTATGGTCAGAAAATAACCTAAAAAATCGGATTCCATAAAATCATTGTAAAGGTATCTATCAAAAAACTTTGATTTGGTGACAATAGCGCTGAGAACAATGCCCTCACACCGTGTCATTATTCGTCGTTCATGAATTTGATAACAGCAGATATTCGAACAACACCCGCATTCGCCGGACGACGTTTGCGACGCGTGTTCATGAATATTAATTATTAGAGCAAGCAGGGGTGACCACGTGTACGGCCGCCACCTGGTCCTACAGGTGGCGGGAAGGTAATTACGTCATTAACCATATATGGTGAGACGCTCAGAGGCGGTGAAGACGAAAACGCAGATGAAAAAACCCGCCAACTTGGCTTATAAATCATTTTGAAGTGATTTTTAGCCAAAAATGATAACGGGGTCCTTTTAGCAAATATCTCATGCACTACCATACCAAATTTCGGGTCCCTAGGACTTAATACCTGGTCACGGGAGGCACAAGTATAAAGTTTGGTCAAATTATCACCTAAAAACATCCATAAAATCATTTTAAAAGTATCTATCAAAAAACAGAAAAAAACGTCCGAGGGTATTGGCCCAAAGTACACTTGTGCCAAATTTCAGGTCATTCGGTCCAAGAACGACGGAGAGGAATCACTTTAAAGGTCGTGACAGGAGAAAGAAAGAAAGAAAGAAAGAAAGAAAGAAAGAAGAAACGGTACGAAAACAATATTTTCACTCGAAGCGTACCTACGGTACGCGGAGTGAAAATAATGACAGTAAATTGAAAGACAACCCACTGATTGTTCCCATCTCATCATTTTCAACTAAGACTGCTTTTAGGTGTTGGGTTGTCACTAAAGTTATATTTGTTTTGTAATGTTCAGGTACTTGTCTA
>NC_049988.1:3429848-3447779 GCF_000003815.2 Branchiostoma floridae | reverse complement strand
AGATACCTCACTACTACTAGAGGAGTGCGCCCTGTCCCTCACAACAATCTGTAACTGCTGCATGTCCGCTGCCAGGCTATGTCCCGCCACGTCCGCGTAACTTTTGCCCGTCAAATCCGGTTGATTGTCCATCTCGTCAGACCAGCTGACGATGCGCTGGCTTTGCGACGACTCCTGCGACAGTCTTCTCCTCGCTCTGGGATCACATATTACAGTTCTGTCCACTTCATAAGAAAGTGTATTTTGCCCTGTTGGTGTTGCCTCGACATAACGTGCGACAGGTTTTTGAGGTGATTTCTTGGTGACGTAAAATGATGCCGGTAGTGGTGGGTTGTCTCTGCCAGAGATTTTCCCAGCTGCAACACTCGCCCATAGACCCGCGGATGGCTCCAGTGAGGCAGTGGCCATCATTGGAAAATTCGCTGTAAGACAAAATACACAATTTTCTAGATGAATCCTGAATCTTCCAATGCCACATACATGACAGTGTACTGTTACTAGTATTAGTTGCATAAGGAGTGTATAGCAATACAACCATGTGTTACTATATTATCAGCCACACAAACACTCATTTTAAGATACTGCAGTCAGAGGACTTGGTCTCTATTCAAGACTGGGCCTAAAAAAATAACAGGAACAAATTTCCTAACATTGAAGAAAACAAAATTAACAATTTTAGCAATTTTGCAGATTCTGATGCAACCCATACTCTCTGATTACATAAGTCTTAGAGCAAAAATATTTTGAGAATTGCATGTAAGTGGGATGCTATTCTACTCATAACACTATACAAAAACACTGTACCATGAGAAAAAGCGGACTCGCTCACTCACTCGCTCACTCACTCACTCACTCACTCACTCACTCACTCACTCACTCACTCACTCACTCACTCACAGTTTATCAATTGTTGTTTCCGTCAGGTCAGGGTCACACATACTATGAGAAGTATTATCATTTTGTAGTTCCAACTGTTATCGTCAGAACAGTTGTAAGATTTTGATGACCAGTGACTTTACAGTCAAGTTGAAGGCTATACTTGCCTGGTGCCTGTCTGGTAGCCCAGACCCCCTGTGGTGATGTCCACCCAGTGGCTCCGGCACTCTGCGGTGATGACCAGCCTGCACCACTGCCCATGGTGGTGACCACTGAGTTCTGTGGGAACAGTGTCACCTGTTCTTCTGGGGAAACAATGTGTTCAAAACCTTAGTTTGGGCGATGAATGGAACTATTTTCCTTCTATTTTCTGTACTGTAAATGCAGAAATTTCCACAGTGGTTTAATGTTTGCGGTTTTCACCGTGGCTGTTTTACCGCCAATAAAAACAACGGCAAACCTTTTTCCATGGCAGTAAGATACTGCAGTGCATGGCGCTACCTTGAACTTAAAAACACAGCGAAAAGTCCTTTTTCCCGGTAGTCCTGCGAGGTTAAATCCCCGCAAACTTAAATGCATTTACAGTAAGTAACTTTTCCACGTAAACTTGACACATTGCACTAGATGCAATTACGCTGGGGATTTAAGCCTCTGATTAGCATAAATTCTGGTTGACCAGGGATGCTACTACATGTAGGTCACCTGTGGTCAGTCTTCAACTCTGATCTCTCTGACAGTAATTGTGCCCTGCAGGATACCGTAGAATGCACCATCTTAACTTAAAATTCGCATGGAGGGCGGATGCCCCTGGACATATACTCGTGCCTACATGTATATCGCTTGTAGTGACTTGCCAAGAAATTTGGACCCCTATAATAAAATCCTAGTTAAAAACCTGCCTTTTCAACATTGAGAAATATTAATGTTATTTTCAACTATTTGCCCTACCAGTTGAACTATTGCTGCTATTCACTCTCACTCAGTATAAAAACTACATTTGTACATACCTGTGAAGTGTTTAGGAGAGCTACATGCTGGTGTAGAGGTATACAAACTACATACCTGTGAAGTGTTTAGGAGAGCTACATGCTGGTGTAGAGGTATACAAACTACATACCTGTGAAGTGTTTAGGAGAGCTGCGTGCTGGTGTAGAGCTATACAAACTACATACCTGTGAAGTGTTTAGGAGAGTTGCGTGCTGGTGTAGAGCTATACAAACTACATACCTGTGAAGTGTTTAGGAGAGTTGCGTGCTGGTGTAGAGCTATACAAACTACATACCTGTGAAGTGTTTAGGAGAGTTGCGTGCTGGTGTAGAGCTATACAAACTACATACCTGTGAAGTGTTTAGGAGAGTTGCGTGCTGGTGTAGAGCTATACAAACTACATACCTGTGAAGTATTTAGGAGAGTTACGTGCTGGTGTAGAGCTATACAAACTACATACCTGTGAAGTGTTTAGGAGAGCTGCGTGCTGGTGTAGAGCTATACAAACTACATACCTGTTAAGTGTTTAGGAGAGCTACGTGAGGGTGTAGAGCTATACAAACTACATACCTGTGAAGTGTTTAGGAGAGCTACGTGCTGGTGTAGAGCTATACAAACTACATACCTGTGAAGTGTTTAGGAGAGCTGCGTGCTGGTGTAGAGCTATACAAACTACATACCTGTGAAGTGTTTAGGAGAGCTGCGTGCTGGTGTAGAGCTATACAAACTACATACCTGTGAAGTGTTTAGGAGAGCTGCGTGCTGGTGTAGAGCTATACAAACTACATACCTGTGAAGTGTTTAGGAGAGCTGCGTACTGGTGTAGAGCTATACAAACTACATACCTGTGAAGTGTTTAGGAGAGCTACGTGCTGGTGTAGAGCTATACAAACTACATACCTGTGAAGTGTTTAGGAGAGCTACGTGCTGGTGTAGAGCTATACAAACTACATACCTGTGAAGTGTTTAGGAGAGCTACGTGCTGGTGTAGAGCTATACAAACTACATACCTGTGAAGTGTTTAGGAGAGCTACGTGCTGGTGTAGAGGTACCACTGTCAGGCACACCAGGCTGTCTCAGGCACAGCTGCACAGTTTTCTCATAGGTCTCCCCTCCCTTCTCCAGAACTACAGTATGCAGGTGTTTAGTCTGCTTGGGTTTCTTTACATGGTCCTAAAAACACAGAACAGATTCTATGTCAACAAAGCTAATGATAAGATCACCTTGCAACATTTATCTGGCAGAACATATAGGAACTGCAGTGAAGAAACACAAACAGACATGCCCAAAACATTACTTTACTTCCATGTACCTAGATGGCTACATGTATGTAACACTACTCCTGGATCCTCCAAATGATAGAAAGCGGAATACCTCATGAAAGATGGAATAGTCCAACCCTTACCTCATAGAAAATGGAACACTCCACTTGAATGGGAGAGTTTGAGCCAACACACCAGTTGTCCATCACATAAGGAGGCTGTATGGATGGTAAAAGTAAAATAATTATAAAAAGATTACTTAACCTTTAAACAACCCTATACAGTATTTCTGACCGAAATGATCAAACGGGGGTTAGACCCCATTATGTTTTTTTAAAAAGTAATATCTTCTTTTTACAATTTTTGTCCAAACATTGCTCTATCATAGTGAGGAATATTAATATAAAATGAATATTTAGACTCCTTGACTTTTTGGTTTTTAGATTAATGAGTAACAAATTACCCTACATTAAAAAAACTACATGTTGTAACAGTATTTTAATAACTATAAACATGACTTACATGATCTTTCCTGATTACATCATTGGGAGGAGACTTGAGTAGGAAGGTGACGTTTTTGATGGCAGTCATGGCAGCTGCATCACCGTCCACTTCCACATACATCTTCCACTTACTGTCCTGTAAATAGTTACAATTTGAGTCTCATATAAATAGTTGCATTATGTACTGTATTATCTAGGTTTTTGCTTGAAAGTCATGTTCAATAACTTTTTGTTAAATAGCTAGGGCACAAGCAATTTGGGAGTCGCGCGCACGCACACACGCACACACACACACAATACACAAGAACACAGATGCCTTCTCTTCTTGTGATGAAGTAAAAAGGAATGAAGAGGGTTCTATAACTTACAAATGTACCTGAAATAAAACAATGTATTTGTTACAAAATTAAGTCAGTTTTATCACATCTCACAATATCACAATCATAATTTTGCAAACATTAAGGTATATATATTTTGAAAACTTTTTTCAGGATTCTAAAGGACTTGGCTACTAAGCTATGGTATCCTTTGCCCCACAGACCTCCGGAGTTTGTCCCATCCTGCAGTGGTTCCCGATGAGGAGGTTCAAGGTGACGTACGTCTGTCCCCCGGGGGAGGATCCACCTTGGTACAGCCCAGCTCCGTCCTGACAACACACACATGGTCTTAGAAGCAATTAAGATAAATTAAGGAAGATTAAAAATTTCAATAAAGATGTGATATTTAAAACAGTCCAATATCAATAATTGTAATAACACTAAGGTGTGCGATGGAGCAAATCGTTCTGTCTGCAGTTGGTGATTCACTTCAAATCACTCGGACGGAGGCCTGGCGTACCTTCATACCATATCAGCCAGGAGGTACCAGTGATTTACATCATTCACTCGTACAGGAGACCTGGTGCATCCCCGTCTCATATTCAGCTAGAAAATAGGGTATGCCACCCTGTAAGGGGCGGTATGACCACAACGGTGCTGCACCAGTAATACACTTTACGACTATGACTGACTGACTAAGGTGACAATAAGGTTTGCATGATTGTAGAATGAAAGGTTGGAAATATTGTAGCTTTGACAAATGAATGTGAATACAATATAATCTTGTAGTTACCTTTGATAGTGGTGGAAAGTGTAGCAGTCTGTGGTTCTCAATTTTCAGTTGTTCCATTTCATTCTGGAAAGAAAATATCATGACTGTCACTTCAACTAGGTCACAACTGTTATGGATGTTTTACACTGTGTCCTTTGCGTTTGGGACCGCACTGTGCGTTTGGGACCGCATCATTGCATTTGGGACCGCATTTATAAATATTTTACGTTTTGGGCATCAGACCTGTGACAGTGACACCTGTCCTGCAGTACAATGTGAACCAGTCAGAACTGCCCTAAAGAAAGTGACAGACGGTCACCGAAACGTCGGTGAGAATAAAGCACTGGTTGTGTAAAAAGTCTCTTTATTCAGTGACGTACCAACCTGACGAAATTATTCATGGTTGTTGTAAAACTGCATCCACACAATCATGTACATTGTCCATGTACATTTGTATGTGGCTTACCTGTAGGTCCAGTCTATGTCCCAGAGACAGAATCCCCATGGCCCTCAGGTCCTCTGGAGACAACATCAGCAGCCTCTTACCGTTGATGTTATTCTGTAGGAACACGTCTGCATACTTGGACAGGTCACTGGGATGGCCAGCTGGGGAAAAAACAAAGAAAACAGAGCAAAAATATCAGACGCGAAAATAACAAATTTTACATCACAAAGCAATGGTAGCATTCAAGTAGTTCTTATCAACATATTCTTATCCAGAAGCTAAAATTTTCTCAATAAGTTTGTTCATGTCATACCAACCCAAGAAAACACACTGTCAGTCATGTTTCAATGCAATATGCACCAGAAGTTGAGAAAATTTGGCGAACTTGAACAGAAAATTGTAACATCAGTAAGTCCAAATCCGCTTTTCGAATTTTTGACCACGCCACACTCAGCATGCACGGAGTGCATTCCATTTACTCCATAGAAGCCCGTGATACAACTTAGAACCCCATTTCATATGGAAAGTTATCATCTGGTCCGGAACACCCGTATCGAACATTACCATGGCCCAGGTATGACATAACATTGTTTATGTCATACCTGTGACGCGAAAACGTTCCGGACCGGGCCGTAACTTCCGTATCAGACCGGTTCGAAAGGCCTATCACACAGGCTCCATTCGAATAAATCGATTTATTTCGAGCGGGACGAATACGGCACGGTTGGCAATTCGAATACCTGATTTGGACGTTGGAACATTGCTGTTGCAACACTTTTTTGTTCGAGGGCACCAAATTTGTTCAACTTCTGGCGCATTTCGCATCAAAACATGGGTTTTCTCAGGTGGGTATGACATAACTAAAATACATAAATAAATGACATAAATAAAATACAACCCTCCCGCGGGTCGGATCACCCTCCGGCCTTCGGGCGATCCGACCCGCGGTCGGCTGATACCTTGGGTGATACGGAATACACCGTGTTGTATTCTATATTTACACACCAACCTGATGCAACTACATCATAGTACATGTATCTACTGGTTACTACTTTCAGTGACTATGTAACTAAGAAGATGGGCACTACTTACAATCATTCCCTAAATGTTGCATCCATATGTGCTAGTGGAAGAAAAACAAACAGTCATCAGCTTTATAAACTTTATGGCTATTACAGGAACTGCTATGATAACAACAAAGCATGTCATTTTTTGTGTTTACTTATGTCTGATTTCATTTACCACATATAATACAGTCATATTTATCATCTGAGCAATTTCTGTTCATGATTTCTAATAACTATTCATTCATCTATATCGTAAGGATTCTATCTGTATCTTAAGCATCAATATCAGTACAAATAACTTAATTTTCAATTAAACTCTACATATTACATACCGTAGCTTTCTTCATACAATGACGCACATATGTACAAGTCATGTACTTACCACCTCTTGTTCTGTCCAGGCACCAACATCATGGTCTGCTGTAATAGTCTATGGGAAAACACAGTTTGCATTAAGTACAGCAGTGATGTGTACTGGTACTACAACTACTAGTAGTAGTAGTATTACACTATTACACAGGTATTGCACTGTCAGGTATCTCAGATGTGTACTTAAACGATTTCACGATACTGTAACTGGTACCTATGGCTAGTACTACTAGTACTAGCTAGTAATAAAATTATTTGAGTACACATCTGAGATACTTGACAGGGTCCAGATATCTATGTATGGCAACCAATTACTGAACACTAGAATAGACTCACACTCAAGTATTTAACCTTTTTTAACTATTCTGTTACTAAAAGCAAGTACAAGACATTTACTAACTTAAAGTATAATGATACTCAGGTACATTTTGTATTTTTTGCCAAATGTTGCCCCTAGAAAAAAATTAAGAAAAGGTAAGGCTTGCATTGGCCATGTGCCATGTGCAAATGGAATTTTTTTTTAACTGTCCCAAAGTTTTCCCAATCCAGCTGTGCCGAGCCAAAAGTGCCAAGCCAAAATTTAGTGGCCACTGGCCATGAAGACATTGTAAATTTTGAGCCCCGTCTTCAGTGTAGTAACATGTAGAGTGTAGAACCCATCTCACCGGTACAGACAGACTACTCCTGAGTTTCTGTTCTGTACGGGTACACTATTCTGGTACCCATCCCTAGTGTAGAAACATGTAGAGTGTAGAACCCATCTCACCGGTACAGACAGACTACTCCTGAGTTTCTGTTCTGTACGGGTACACTATTCTGGTACCCATCCCTAGTGTAGAAACATGTAGAGTGTAGAGCCAATCTCACCGGTACAGACAGACTACTCCTGAGTTTCTGTTCTGTACGGGTACACTATTCTGGTACCCATCCCTAGTGTAGAAACATGTAGAGTGTAGAACCCATCTCACCGGTACAGACAGACTACTCCTGAGTTTCTGTTCCCTCCTGTGTAGGTCCTTCTCCTTCTGCTGTAGCTGCTGTTCCCTCATGCTCAGGGCTCGCTCCATCTTCTTCAGCTTCTCTACTGTCTGCTGGATCTCAGCTCTAGAGACACACACAGTAAACAATCTGTTTATTTCCGTAAATAGTTTCATCAGGTTGTTTATACTGTTACATTAGTAACTGTTACATTAGTTGTTAGATATTTGCAATAGTATATATTTCAACTCCCATGTATATACAGATTGCCATACATTGTACCTGTTACAATTGTTGCGCAATAAAGTTCTGTTCTGTTTGGTTGGTGGATCAATTGAACAAAGTCTTCTGTAAACGTTTCGACAACTATCTGTCGCCTTCATCAGTACAAAATTAACTGGTGAAGGCGACAGATAGTCATTTTGTATACTGATGAAGGCGACAGACAGTCGTCGAAACGTTTAGGGAAGAATGGGAAGAATTAAAGGAAGGTTGTGTAACGAAGAAGACTTTGTTCAATCTGTTTATTTAAGTTCATCACAAATTAAAGTAGCATGCTTGGTCCATTGGTTAGCAACCTTGCCTCTGGCCCTAGAAGGCGTGAGGTTGCTTCCGCCGAAACTAAGACTGTGTCGCTCACCCGACATGCACGCTACCGGAAAGGGTTGCAGTCCTTAGGACGGGACTTTAAGCCATAGTCCACTGTTCGTGCTTGTCGAAAAGAGCTAGGGGAATTTCCCTGGTACAATGAACCTGTAAATACTGTTAGCGTTTGCTCTCTCTGTCACGACCAGTGGAAGACTGGCTCTTCAGTGAGCTAAAACTGGATCAAGAACACTTTCCTTTCCTTTTTTTTAGGAGGGGACAGCAAAAAAGGTCCAAGCAAAGTTGCCCTCCCGCACATAAAAATATAAGATCAACAGTACAATAACATCATAATATACAGGACATATAAAATAGGAAGGTATAATCTGTTTTCAATTTACTTGATTGACTATAACATGCAAGAACTTAGCCAGTCACACAGGAACTACACCAACAAGAAGTAGACCAAGTACAAGGAAGATCAAGACTATACAATGTAGGTGGTTTTGACTAGGCGGTGAAGCGGTCACTGCATTCACGTGTGCAGTACATGTACTGTCAATCTTAGACTGTTCACAGAGGTTTTAAATTCACAGTTTTGCGGCAACCTCAATGCCGCAAAATAACGCCATTAATGTGCTAAAAAAACACCACAAAAACGCCTATTGCTTTGACAGATCACTGTTACACAATATGTCAAGGAATACTTACTTCCATGCCATCTTCAGTTGATGGAAGGAATCCGACATTTCTGCAAAGTTTTCTGAAAACGAGAAGCAACATTTGATTGTACAGTTGTTTGTTAAATACCCCTGTATGTTTTGTAGGCAGAAAAAAACAAAAACAAGATCATTGATCTGAGGAAATATGATGCTTCTTTCAAGAAAAAATTGTATTAATTTTGTTTCAAAGTGCTTTGTAATGCCATCTACTTTGACGATGAAATGGACATGAGCTACAAGCTTGAGTGTGTTGTCCTCATGTTGTCATTAAATGTTGCAATAAAGATTTTTTTAAAATAGATAGAGAATACATACTGTCGTGCATCATCCCCTCTAGTGTTGCTAGGATCTCTCTTACAGTGGGCCTTTTCTGTAGGAAACATGAAAACATGTCAGTCAAGCATAAACAAGTTTCAATGTCCTAAAACCAGCATCACATAGTCTGCGTGTTCTAACAGACATTTTCACTAGCAATGGTGACAGTTGTAAGTGTGCGTAAGACTGAGTACATGTGCTACAATACAGACCCGGGTCAGCCACTGCAAGTGTATGGAGAAACCATCTCACAGGTTCAAGACTTTAAGTATCTTGGCTCTATGATGGCTTCAAGTAGCGCAGACCTCAAGAAACGCAGAGCTCTAGCTTGGGCCGTCTTCTGGAAGCTAGAACACCTTTGGAAAAGCGACCTCTTTCCAATAGCAACCAAAGTAAAGCTCTTTATGGCTACATGTGTAACTGTGCTTACCTATGGGTGTGAGTCGTGGGTGATCACACAGGACATGGAGAACAAGATCAACTCCTTCGCCACCTCATGCTATCGTATCATGTTGAGCATCAAAAGGATCGATAGAGTACCAAACAGCACAATCTACGATATGACCAAAACAAAGCCGCTGATACAACTCGTGCGCCTGAGACAGCTGAACTTTCTCGGACACGTTCTGCGTATGCCTGAGGATGAGCCTGTCAGTCTGTATGCACTTTACGTTCCACCTCATGGCAGACGTAGACGGGGACACCAACCTACTACTTATCTACAGTACGTCCAACGGCTAATGGGAGACCATCATGGCCAGATCACCCCCAGGCAGCTTCGCCAGCTCGCTGCTGATAGGCGGAACTTTAGAAGGCTTGCAGTCGCCTGCGCTGCAGCCGAACGATGATGATGATGATGGTGACAGTGCAACTGTAATCTAATGTGACGAAACTATTCACGGCAGGGTTCTAACCAGCATCCGTCCTTACATCCTTTGACAGAATTTTGCTACTGGGCACAGATAAAAATTTTGCCCATTCTGTCCTTTGTGACAGACAAAAATCGGCATGTAAAGCCCAAGACCCAAGCTGAGTCTACTAGTAAAATTTACCCCTCAAATTAAAGGAGACAGTGCTTCAGAGGGTCCAGATTTCAAAATTTTCACAAGGGAGCATGCCTCCCCCTAGGATTGCCATGCCTTTGACAGGATTTCCATTCAAAATCGAGGGGATGGAAAAAAATTCAGGATGGCTAGAACACTGATTCCTAGAAATAAAATGATGTTTTCAAAAGCCAGAAGAAGTTTTACCTTCGGGTCTGTTTCCCAGCACTGGTTCATGAGAGTGGCTAGCTTGGGTGGACTGGAACTGGGGATAGTCAACCTCTGAAACATCACAACACTCGTACAGGTCAGGGAAAAGAAACAACTTATATATGTCACAGTAGAGATCATGATCCAGTAGAATCGCCGATTCTCCTAGGAGAGATTGCGATCAGAGTTTCCCCTAGGAGAGATCCCGATCGCAATCTGTACTTGTCTAGTAGAATCGACGATTCTACTAGACTACAGATTGCGATTGTTTACTTCACCACACTAGAGTCACTTCTGCAACTTTACTCAAGGTACACTATAGTATATAGCATCACTTTCATGGTAATGAGTATGTTTAATGAGTAATTTCTGATAAAGTAGTGGCAAAAATCTTATAATATGTGAAAGACACCAACAGGTGATCAAACAATGTGTCAGTATGACAATTTCACAGCTTGAACAATAACAACTGTAAACAGTAAAGTCGTCAAACAGGTGTCAAAAGACCAAGCAGAGTTTCAAGATAATAGTCACAATTTCACACCTATTGAGTGCATTTCAAAAGTCAGACTTCAGTGTAGTTAACATTGACATAGAATCATTTCACAACTTTGGAAGAACAAAAACAACTGAGAAATGATCAAAGTGCCAAAATATTAGTCACAGTTCACACCTATTCAGATTTGTACATTTCACTAGTCAGACTTCAGTGTAGTTAACGTTGTAGAAGTGACACAAGTCTGGTATCCTTCAGTATAGTTATAAAAATGACAATAGCTTAGTATCCTTGAGTATAGTTCTAGGAAAGACAATAATGTGGAAATGTTGAATATACTGCTGCACAAGTGATGCCATATACTATACGATAGTATGGTTGCCTTAGTATAGTTGTAGTGACACCAGTAGTGATGACACGAAAGAAGAAGACCAGTATGGTATCTTGAGTATAGTTATAGAAGTGACACTAGTGAGGTAGCATTGAGTAGAAGTGTGCATTGAGTAAAGTTGCAGAAGTGACTCTAGCGTGGTAGTTTTCGGTAAAATTAACATTGTAGAAGTGACACAAGTAGGCTTGAGTGTAGGTGGTGTTGTTTCCTACATCTTAGCTTCATTTGAGATTGGATCGGAGTTTCCCCTAAGAGAGATCCCGATTGCAATCTGTATCAGCAGAATCGCTGATTGTACTAGGACGGATCCCGATTGCAGTCTGTTTCCTATATCTTAGAGTCACTTGAGTTTGGATCGGAGTTTCCCCTAGGAGAGATCCCGATCGCAATCTGTACTAGTAGAATCGGCGATTCTACTAGTACAGATTGCGATCGCGATCTCTCCTAGGAGAAACTCCGATCGCGATCTCTCCTAGGAGAATCGGCGATTCTACTGGATCGTGATCTCTACTGTGACATATACATGTATGTAAATATACTAGGGATGTCTCCAGCTTTAAAGTTTTTTTTCGTCACACGCAAAGTTGTTTGGGAGCCCAAGTTGTTGGTATTTGTTGTTAAATCTGTAGTTTTAAGCTTATGACTATTATATTTTATCAGTTTCCTTTCCTGACATTGAATATATTAGACAGACGGGGTAAAATTTTTGTCTGTTAAATGATCCAACAAGCAAATTTTCATCCCAGGATGGAGAAACTGGTCGTAGAGACACCATGTTACATAGGATAAAATGTAGTACACAATGTGATAAAAAAAATAGTGCAGAAGAATCATTGTAAAGGCAAGAAGCTGAAATGTGTCACTTATTACACTAAACATTTAGAGATATGATGTTACTGTTAATTGTGAAATATTCACAAAGGCCTACTTTCTGCAGCTACTGTGAAATTCCTTACAAGCTTAAATCAATTTACAGTACTCTTGAACTGAGCCGAACCAAACAAACATGTAACATAATGATAAAAGTAACTGAGTAGAAAAGTTTGTGGAAAAATAAAATGTCGATCGAGTCAACATTTAAACATCACACGCCAAGATGACCAATAGAAAGGCTTGTCTCATTTAAAAGTAATAATGATGTAAGATACACCTGACAGTCAATGTTAGCATGACATGGATTGGATGGGAGTTACAAGTGGTTTTTCGTACCTCGTTTCTCTCCACTACGAGCCAGGCGACCTGGAAACCTTCCACACCTTTGAATGGCACCTCCCCCGTCAACAGTTCCCACACAACCTGGAATATCAACAACTCATTAGCCCCACCTAGCAGATACATGTAGAACTGCAGATTGTACAGCACCTCTCCTGTCAGCAGTTTCTAAACAAACTTGGGGGTCAAATATAGCAAGTCACACAATGAAACACACAGCCCAAAAAATATAGTTGTGAAAATATGAATACAGATAGGGCCTCACAAAATGAATAAATGAGATTTTCATTATACAAGAAACATCAAAGTTGAATGGACAAGTCTTAATTTGTTCATTCTCTGACCTACGTTTGTACATGTACGACAAATATATGATAAAAACATAGAAACTTACAACTCCAAAGGAGTAAGTATCACAAGCTTCAGATACAGGAAGCCCCTGAATGACCTAGTAGTAGAAGGAACAAAGAAAGATACATGAGTCCTCACATGTACACATGTATGCCTAATTACATTCTCTTTTGCATTCTCCTACTCTTAGTTTGCATAGCAAAGTCCTGAGGTGTTTTGTTTATGTCTCAGAGGCCTTCAACATATCAATTCCTGTCACATACAGCATACAAAAATGTACGTCACCAAGCATGACTACGCGGTGACCTACATGTAAGAAGTAAATAATCAAATCTAGTCTTACTTTCTTTTATCAACTTGTTGACATACAAAAGTACTTTTCACGAGAAACATTCTGATTGGTAATGTTATACCGAATAGCAGTTACTAAAATAAGCTGAGCTGAATATGATTTGGGGGACAGTCAAGTGGCATCCACACAAATACATGTAGTCTATCTTTTGTCAGTGACACAGATTCTGATAAGTGGATTCAGAAATCAGTCAATATAAGGGGTGGGTACCGGTATGAAATATTCAGGTACAGGTACGCTTTAGGTCCAGAGGAACCTAATTGTTTGTGTAAAATTGCGAATGGGCAATAATCAAAACATTGGTCCAATTTTCACTGGTCTGACTAGCTCCCACTGGCATTTTAAAATCCTGTCTTAAATTAAACTCTAGATCTGTAAGTTTGACTGTTGCACAGTAGGGGCATCTTCTCTGGATAGTTTTAAAGAACGCTTGCAGATAGATGTGTGACGAATCGTTCAGTGTAATATAACCAGCTGCTGCCGCAACGCGTGCCTGCGAAGCTGGTGTGTTACGCCGAAGGGCGGTTATACCGGCTATATAGACACAGATACAGAAACTTGGTAGAAATGACAATGAACTCTAGTCTACTTTGCTCTTGTTATTTTCTTGGACCAATAAGCCCCAAAACATGTGTACAACTGCCAGTTTAATCTAGTACAAATACATCGATACCGGTACCCACCCATAATCAATATCTATAAAGAGGGTATCTGAAAAGTATAACAAAACAATATGGAAGTGTTCAGAAGTTACCTCTGGTGCCATCCATGGGATAGTCCCAACAAAGGACATCTTGGTAGTGCTGGACATGAACCTGGAGGCTCCGAAATCACACAGCTTCACCGTCATGTCACTACTGATCACCACTGCAATGCACACAACACTTGCTAGGTGGCACTGCTAACCCATAGAGCAACATACAAAAATCTACACCTGCATTTTCATCAAGAAAGAACATGAACATGAACCTGGAGGCTCCGAAATCACACAGCTTCACCGTCATATCACTACTGATCACCACTGCAATACACACAACACTTGCTAGGAGGCGCTGCTAACTCATAGAGCAACATACAAAAACCTACACCTGCATTTTCATCAAGAAAGAACATGAACATGAACCTGGAGGCTCCGAAATCACACAGCTTCACCGTCATGTCACTACTGATCACCACTGCAATACAATCAACACTTGCTAGGAGGCGCTGCTAACTCATAGAGCAACATACAAAAACCTACACCTGCATTTTCATCAAGAAAGAACATGAACATGAACCTGGAGGCTCCGAAATCACACAGCTTCACCGTCATGTCACTACTGATCACCACTGCAATACACACAACACTTGCTAGGAGGCGCTGCTAACTCATAGAGCAACATACAAAACCTTACCACCTGCATTTTCATCAAGAAAGAACATGTGGGATTTACACAAGCAAAGTCCCAATTCATAACACTTAGAATATAGAATGGGCTATTTTGTACCAATACTATGTGCTAGTTTGTTACTGTTGATCTATGTATTTTAATACAATAACAGAAATTGAGAAAAGCATGTGTGAATATCATCTTGAAGACTTTTAACGTACCATTTTTGGACTTCAGATCCCTATGGATTACTGTGAAAGGTGCCTCGTTGTGGAGGTAGTTGATCCCTGTAAATACAAGAAAAGATGTTTATTTATGATAAAAAAATCTGTACATGCCTACATGTACATGCCTACATCTTGGAAAATATCTGTCTTTGAACAAAACTTTTATGTTTCAAAAAGTATAAAACAAACAAGATGTTTTCTATATTATTTCAAACCACAAATAGGTGGTGGTGGTGGGTCTATAGAGTAGGGTGTTATCAAAGTACCCTATTGTCCCTAAAAGTGTTTTTCCAACTTAACTGTAGTTAAACGGTGCAGTCATATTCATTCTATGCTGTTGTACGATTTTGACGCCATAGAATTTTCCAGCGGGATGTGACAGAACCAACCGCCAACAAGGATGTAAGACAGCCTTTTCCATAACAGGACACTTGCACCAGGTTATACTGAGAATGGCCTCAGGCTGTGACTGTATGACAATCCCACGACATACATCATACATGTAATATGCAGTTGTTACTTACCGAGAGCGATATCTCTAGCCCATGTTAGTGTTCGTTCAAAGCCCAGTTCAGTGGAAGCAAGGTAAGCGTATAGGGACCCTTGAGCAGCGTATTCTGTAACAGTTTAGTAATAGTAATACATAAATTATATAACACATAGGACATAAGAACTTCTGAATACAGTGTGTTGAAGAAAACAATGTTTGAGATACTTTGAGGGGGAGTTTTGAATCTGTTAAATCCTGGTTTACGGTACTTTTGGTTCAGATGCTTAAAGAAAAGTACATGCACATGATATTTACTTTAAGAGTGTACTAGTAAATGTGTTTGTGCGTGTTGTCTATATGCGTGTTTGTATGTGTGTATGTGTGCACCTGTGTGTAAAGGCGCATCTCTGTGTGCACATATGTGCATGTCTGTGTGTGTGCATCTGTGTGTGTGTGTCTGTATGTTTGTGTGTGAGTGTGTGTACATGTGTATGTGCATCTGTCTGCATATGTCTGTCTGCATCTGTGTGTATGTGTGTGTGTGTGCGTGTGTGTATGTGTGTGTGTATGTATGTATGTGTGTGTGTATGTGCATGTCTGTGTGTATGTGCATCTGTGTGTCTGTATGCACATGTGTGTTTGTGTGTGCACGTGTTTGTGTGTGTGTGTAGGTCGTAGTCTGTGTGCCTTAGGCAAGAGAACAAACTCCTTACCTGTGACTAAACAGTAGTTGGGTTCCTTGGTCACTGCACCATAGAATTGCACAACATTTCTGTGTCTCAGGCTACTCAAAACCTCAACCTACAGTAAAGAAGAAGAAATCTCAAGTGAGTGATATAGCCGGAATGGTACTTACCGCTGCTAGTTCAAGTGGCAGGGCTAACAACCACTGGACTTTGTATGAATTGAAATGATTTACCAGGGCTCGAAATGCCACTTGCATATGCAGGTTACTGCAAGTAAAATTGGAGCTGTGCAGGTATTTCTGGTATATACCTGCACCTAGCCTGCACTGGTTCATGTACTGGGTTCTAGACATCATTTAAATGTCCTATGATCATCATGTATTAGCTACATTGCCTTTTACCACCCATTGATTATAAATTAAAGAAAAAATAGCCATGGTTCCTGAACAATTTTAGTATGATCCATACTTCCTAAATTCAGACAGGAGTAGGTAAAGTTTGTCTGGTGCAGGTTAATTTTCAATGTTATCTGCACCAGTGCAGGTATGCAGAAAAAACTATTTTGAGCCCTGGATACTGATAAAATTTGCACCTTCTGCAGTTTTACACACAAGTTCTGAAGAACCTTTAGTTAAACTTAAAGTTTGAAGTTTACCTCCTTCTCTAGGACCAATAGACGTTTGACCGCGACCTCTAGTTTGGCAGACTTCCACAGCGCCCGATACACACTTCCGTACGAACCACCGCCGCATCGTTCATAGAACTCCAGATCGTTGAAATCTATCTCCACAAAGGTTGCCATCCTCACCGGCGCACCATTGGTAACCTGTCGGACAAAAAAAAAGTTACTGTAAATGCAGAAACTTTTTGTTTTAACGTTCGTGGTTTTCGTGGTTTTCACGGTGACCGCTTCACCGCAAACTTAAAACCACTGAGAGCATTTTTCCATGGCAGTAAGAGACTACAGTGCGTGGTGCTACCGTGAACTTAAAAACACGGCGAACAGTCCCTTTTCCCGCTAACACGAAATTAAATCCCCACGAACTTAAATGCATTTAATTACAGTACCATGACTACTATCTTAAATCAAGAGGACCTCTTCTTCTTTCTTTTGAGGCTACCAACCTTAATAATCTGCTGAAGATTCTGTAGCCTAATTACTGACTGTAAGGTTTGATCCACTCACACTGGTATGGACCACTACTAGTACTAGTACTCTTTTAAGTGTGGTGGGTTCTTTATCATGCTCGAGGTGTGGCTCTCCTAAAACATGGGACCTGCCTTCAATGTCCAATCCAAGGATGTGCCTAACTCAAGTTAGATACTCATTTTCATCTGAGTGAAGTGAGGAAAATAAGAGCGAGACTGGGTATAGAAAACACCATTGTCGATTCCATCAGACTCAGAAGACTCAGAAGACTAAGGTGGTTTGGTCACGTTGTGAGAAGACCTCCACACACACTTGTCAACAAAGCATACTATCAAGATTTCCAAAAGCCCAGGCCACGGGGGAGACCCCGAAACGATGGAGAGACCAGATTGAAAAGGACATCGGACAAAGTATTAAGTTGGCGGAGAGGAGTGCGGCGATTCGTGCAGTCTGGAGAAATATCACGGAGGGAGCAAGGGGCCAGTCACTGGCCTAGGCACTTAGGCAGGTAGGCTGCAATTGATATCCTTGGTTTTCTTTTCTTTTTCAAATAAGAATATAGCAAGCAGACATCATAAAAGCAAAGGACAGGGAGAAAAACCTGTCAATGAATGACAGTGTTCACAATGTAAAACTGAGAGCACCAAGATATAAACCTAGTCCTTGGGCTTAGTACTCATTTTTTGTACACTTTTGTAAAAAAAAAACCATTATAAGAACCCAGCAATGTGGGCTTATATAATGACTACTGTGTG
>NC_049988.1:3424512-3427406 GCF_000003815.2 Branchiostoma floridae | reverse complement strand
ATTATCTCCGAGACCCTGACAGTGCTGTGACCAATGGCCTAGGCACTTAGGCAGGAAGTGAGGAAAGTCATGTTAAGTGCCTTTCCCAAGGGCACAAGATTGGTGACACGGCAGGTTTCGAACCCGAGGAACCCCCAAAAGACCTTGTCTGTTTGAATCAAATTTTGCATATAAAATAACCAGTTTATGGTGTACGTAGTTTGTTGTTTGTTTGTTAATTCGCATAGCATAACGGTGGGGCCTTTTGCTCAAAGCCCAGAGGTCTTGGGTTTGACTCCCTGATATGCTGACATTATGCCCAAGGTTGGAAAAGGCACTTACTAAACACACATTTCCTCACTTCAGTCATGTCAAAAATGAATACCAAGCTTTGCTTTATTATGTCCCTCAGATAGGATGTTAAATGGAGGTCCTGTGTTTTAGGAGAGCCATACCTCAAATCTAGCACGTAAAATAACACAGCACACTTATTCAATGGAGCAGGGGTCCTTCCCGGCATGAGTGTATGAACTAAATTTGCTTGTACAGTTCAGTACATATCTGGTGTGTTACGCCATAAGGTGTTTTACTCGTTATGCAATATCCAAACAAACAAAAAAACTGCTTAAGCTTAACACACCAGTTTTATACAGTAGGTGTAGATGTAGATTGATGTAGATGTAGATGTAGGTAAAAGCTGCATAAAACTGAACTGGACTTACTAGTCTTTTTAATCTATAATGCGTTGGATTCTTTAATATGGGCCTAATGAGTCTGCATGGGGGTGCCGACAACACTTAACACTGAATTCAGAAGAATGTCTTATGCATTACGTTAAAATCAAGGAAAACAATAATTACGCAAAATCTGGTAGTCCTGTTACGAATTTCCTGAACAAGATTGGATTGCCAACGAACTATCCTAAGTCACAAATGCAGACCTTTCCAAATAGCTAATTATATGGCAAAAAGGGCAAAGTTGCAGGCCTTCAATTCTAAGCATCATGTGTGAAACAAAGATATTCAAGTGAATGACAGTACTAAGTAAGTTGACAAAGCATGTGGATAAAAACTCTTGCCCCAAAGGTGAGTTGCCTCCGTCCATACAAAAATGTCCAATGTTATGACTTTAGTCTCGTGACAAAACATGAAAACCTGAACTTGTGTGTTACCATTGATATCTGTGATATACCGGTACGCCCCCCTCCCCCTTTACAACAACATTCCTAGTACTGAGTTTAACTATGGATAACTTTGTTGTATTTACTTCATTAACGGACAGCGTCTCTTGTAAGTGTTAAGCATCATTTACCTGTTCAGTTGAGAGGATTTCCTTGGTGTATTTCGTCCCTGGAGTTGAAAGTTTCGTGTTCAACTCTGCAGGCGTGTTGGTGTGTGCACCGGAGTATGAACTGTGTCCCTGCATGCAGCGCGCGGTGGCTGGGCGAGACCATTACGTGGCGGGGAGTAACTTTCAAACATTTAGGAAGGTTACCCTTGGGATCCGGATACAGAGATTTTGGCACTTTTCAAGGAACACTGTAACGTTACTTTCTAAAAAGCCTACCTTTATACATGGACAAATAATAATTGAAACGGGTTGGCTGGCAGTTCTGATGACGTATGTGTGTAATTCCAAAAGACCATAGACTATCATAATTTACCAGTATCAAAAGCGAAGACACGGCATAGCTGTGCTTCTTTAGGAAGTCTTATAGATATATCCTTCTCATGTTAACGTTATTTGACAAAACAAACTTGATTCAAGCATAACTATTTATTCTCCAATGAATTATTACCCCGGCTTCTAGAGTGAAATGCCCCTTTTTATTAAAATGAACCAGAGTTTGGTATCACTGCAACTTGCGGGCAAATAAAGACATCTGCAGTTTGTGATACCTGCATTTAATTGTTCACAGATCAGATTATATACGCAGATTATACTGATCTGCGTATATTTTTTTCAGTTAAATCATACATTTTCAATCATTTTTGTTTTAAATTTCTGCATACAAAATCAAGATAATGTTATTGTTTTATGTTTACCTCTGATCTTTCCCCCTAACTTTTAAGCAACCTCATCTGGTTTTGTTTAATTTTCTGTTAACACATTTTATTTAATTATACAAGTAATGTAATGGACTCCTGGTAGAAGGGTAACATGGAACTAAATACTAACGGAGGACAAAATAAAACAAACAAAAGAACACAAGGTGGAACATGAACTTTATACTGAGGGATTTTATTATTTTTGATACGCTTCATAGTGAAGTAAGAAGATAAAAGTAGACTAGTACCATTCTAAAGTTCAATCATTTAAGGCAAAGCCACTAGGTAGCGTTTTGTACCAATAATAGCATAGAATGTATCCATATAAAGATACTTCTTTCTGTCTCAAACAGGTGTTCACTGTTGAAATCATGCATCCCAGTAGTGTCATTTCCATAGAAGATGTTGTGAGCCACGTTTTATCAGAGCACAAATAATTAAAAAGCCATTGTCAATTCATAATTTATGCTTATTAACACATCGGTTGATTTTGCAGTTCTTTGTAAACTCAGGACGAAAACGTTTTTCATTTAATTTTGAAATATAGCTAGTGTATGAGGCCTAACTGTTGACTACGATAAAGACAAAATCTCTTTCAAAATGAAGCTAACTCTCTGAAGCACTAGTAATAGAAATTACAGAGAAGAACATCCTTGGGCTTTCAGTTGCCAGTTGCCCTAATAGGGCTTTCACACTAAAACCGAATTATCAGGAATCAAGAGGAACCAGCCGGAATGAAGTGTGCGCAAACTTCCTGCCACATCCGGGGCCATTCGGGTGGAAAGTCCAAAATGGACCTTATATCCTCTTCACACGAGAAGAAATGAGCCAAAATGCCGTCAGAATGAATTTTTTTCTATTCCTGGG
>NC_049988.1:3413744-3422192 GCF_000003815.2 Branchiostoma floridae | reverse complement strand
GTACAAGACGTACAAATATCTGGAATGCACTGACAATTTCTAGAATACACTACGAATTCCCAGGAATAGAAAAGACTTTTCATTCTGACGGCATTCCGGCTCATTCTTGCTCTCGTGTGAAGGGGCCTTAGGGCATGCAGGAGTAGAGTCCAGGTCCGTCGTCCCTGCACGTCATACCCATCGGACAGGAGGAGAGAGAACAGCGGGGCAAAGTCTGATCCGGATCCGACTCACGGAGGTCAGCTGTAAAATGAAAAAAAAAGAAAGTCAACTATTTATAAACGCAAAAGGTAAAATAAGGCTATATTATATGCTTTAAAACGACTTGCTAACAGTCTTGCTTGGATAATTCATTACTTCATCAAACTACATAAGTCAAACACGGATGTCCTTGATTTACCTTTGTTGTGTTATTACGTGAACTTTTCATTGAAAGTTTTCTGAAAAATTTCCCCCTCAACGATGCCCCAGTGGGATAGTTGGAGGGTAACGAAGAAGAAGAAGAAGAATCTTTATTAGTAGATTTACTTCTAACCATATTTGTACACTTTAATTTAAATTTGTAACTCTGTTTACTCATAGATCATCGAAGATAACAATATGTTAAGATTAAGTTTCCACATATAAATGGAAATCATATAAATGAAATAATGTAGCTACCTCTCAAGCCGCACGTGAGGTGCCCACCGTTATCAATACAGTTCCAGTTGAAAGGGCATGGATTCGGGTTGCAGAGGTCAATGTCTGAAATTAGATTAATGAGTTTATTTTTAATATGATTAACGGGGATTGCCTTAATATACACCCCAAGCAGAGATTCGGCTGCGGTCGTTTTTGACGTGTTTTCGGCTCGCAGACATAAAGAAAACGTTACATAATCCAAAACATGCGTCAAAAACGGTACAGCTGAACCTGTGCTTGGAGAGTAGCCCTAACATGACACAGTTCTTCTGTGATCTTGTTTTGCATAAGTACGTCGTTTGCATAAGTGCCTCTAACTATCCCTATTAGAACCAAGTACTTGTACACAACTGTCATTTCCATTCAAAATATACTTTTATGTAACATCGACTATCATAATGAGTGAGTGAGTGACTATCATAATTCCACCAGGTGCCATAATAGCGCCACCTAAAAAACGTTCGTATAGAGGTCTTCCCAAGATTGTCTTGAACACCAAATGTTAAATATCGTAAATGTAATACAATATCCCAACTCCTGCATTCCCTCGTTTTCCAGCCAGGAATACCAGCAGACACCACCACCATTCCCCACTCCTATTTAGGTGTTGAAGACAATATTGAGAAGGCCTCTATAACAACGTTTTTTGAGATGGCGGTATAATGCCACCTGGTGGAATTATGCGAATGTATGTTATCTATTTCATGTTATCTATTTCATGTTTGTATGGAAAAAAATATTAACAATAATGTTAGAATCGCCAAATCAGTGCATCGCCGGTCACTGCATCTTTGAGGATCGTACCGCTAAATATACGATGTGTACCAAGCAGTCATACAACTATCTTAAACATAGAAAAAATACAATACAAATGTGGGCCTTAGAATTTTTGTGGCGTAAAGAAATGACCAAAGAAAAATAACGTAAGAATGGCCACCGTTGTTTTCCAACAGGAGTGTGGCCGTGAATGTGGCAGACGAGCGAACACTCAAAGGGTTTGCTACATTCTGGCAACAAGATCTGATTCGTACCGTTTATCAAAATTAAACTTTATAGAGAGATGTCTGAGATATTTTCCGACAAGTAGGCAGAGTTTTGTTGATGTTGTATGTGCCGTTTCTATCTTATTTGTAAATGATTGTGTTGGTCGGGCCATCGGATTCAGCGCATTAGGCCCATTTCCTGTGAAAGCATGAGCTGATTGCGTTAAATACAGCCCTCCTCACGCTAGACAAGTTCACACAATCACAATTTAATTGTCAACAGAAAGCTAAAATAGCACACAAAAAATTGGTTTCTGTTTACCTAAATTTACAAGTAACGTTGTAGCGAAATTATTGGTATCATGTTAGGGCACACTGTCTAGCGTAGTACAAAATAGGAAGTTACTACGAGTTTTTCATAACAGGTGGTTACCACACAACGGCTCTACATAATGTTACACCATGACGTCCACATCCGGGAACATCAGGGTCTATGTCATAGATATCGATCATGGGCACGCAAAAGTGGTTAGGCAAACAGTCTTACGTCAATGGCAAAACTACTAAGGTGTCTTACCGTGTTCGCAGTTATCTCCTTGGAAACCTTGTGGGCATGTGCAGATGTATGAGTTGAGCCCATCCGAGCACGTGCCGCCATTCACACAGGGCGAGGAGGAACATTCGTCAATGTCTACGTATAATAAGAAAGATGAATTAGAACTTTTGTTTGTTTTGCATACCTGGTAAATCACTGTTTGGTATTCTTGAAAAATTCTTGAACAAATCGTTTATAAGCATCTCTACACGGTGGTCACGTTGCTAAGGTATTATCCGCGTTGCCAGGCCAGAGTGCTCCGCCCACAAGCCGGCCCGCGCGAGCCGTGGCGGTGTGAAAAAAACAACACAAATTTCATCCAACATAACGCACGATATGATTATCACATCAGGAAAAAAATATATGCACACGAAAATTACATTAGTTCGCCTTAAAAATATCTCAATTATTTGGGATGACCATGTGCAAAACGCTTCAAATCGCCCGCTGTTCCATGTGCGTTTTGGAGGTCGTTTTGGGTCACCACCCGAGGCTTCCGTAACAACGTCATATAATCTTAACAACAAACACAATTTTCAAGTACCCGTGTGCAATACTACTGTGAAACTGCGTGCCTTGACTCAAGTGTGCTTCTGTTGAACGCTTCTCTGTTTAAAAAAACATTTGGTCAAATCGTTTTGCCCAGCTATTGTATCATATTTCCGTTCTAGCTTTTACATTTAAGGTACACGCCTCATTTCTGTGTTTGATTTCAAAACCTTATCTGACGGTGCTATAACTCAGCAATACTTACTTCAAAATAAACGTTTCTACAACTGACTTATGATGAATTTCGACCGGTATTTTTTGCTGTAATTCAATTGTCCATCCCCAGGGCTCGAAATACCACCTGCATATGCAGGTTAGTGCAGGTAAAATTGGAGCTGTGCAGGTATTTTTGGTGTCTACCTGCACCTAACCTGCACTGGTCCATGTACTGGGTTTTATACAAAAATGTCCTATAATGTAGATGTATATGGATTGTTATTAAATGCATTGACTGTTACCATCAATAAACTTTAAGTATAAAAGCAAAAATAGCAATGGTTCTTCAACAATTTTAGTATGATCCATACTTCCTAAATTCAGAGTGGTGCAGGTTAATTTTGTCCGGTGCAGGTATTCCGGAAAAGTATTTCGAGCCCTGATCCCTGTTCCTGTACACCTTAAGTTCCAGTTTACATGTTTCTGTTCAATACAAAAATATCCTGTTTTGTACATTTTTTATCATGTTTTGTTGCCTTCAATGTAAGCCAGTTTGCGGAGCCACTGTGTAACTTTGGAATGAAACAAAATTAGTGTTACTCGACACCTCGTGCAATTACATACCGCTATTTCTTATAAGTAAAATATGAAAGGTTTCGCGAAAAAGAACATACATCAGACAGCTATGTAAGTTAAGTATTTAAAAAACACAGGAAATATTACATCGTGAACAAGACGGTCAATACAGTCTACATGGATCTCTGTGCATAATTAAGATAAAGAAAAAAAGAGTTACTAACTTATCTCGCATTTTCCTCCGGTGAAACCTGGCAGACAGGTGCACATCTTGTGAGTGTCACTAAAACAGGAGGTGCAGACTCCACCGTTTTGACAGACGTCTTGCTGGCAGGTCACTATATCTGGATAGGAAGATCAAATCGGCAAGTTGGGAACTAGCTATATATAGAATGCTAAATCGCAAGGTAAGCAAGCAAAATTGACTCGCTTATATATTATAAATGCTAAATAAAAAACTAACGTTAGTTTTGCTACTCGACTTGTTTGCTACAGGTCTTTAAAAATACCTTAGAGTGGCATTGAATATTTTCAACATTGAAAAATTCAGTAAGAATGCCACAACAGAAGGCTGTGGGAGCTACAATCTGTAAATGCGATTGACTAGTATAAATGTATTGTTTACCCCCAGTTTTGCGATCTTGTGACATTAGTTTAGCGTGACATTGAGGGATTCCTTAACTTTAAAGACAACTGGATAACAAGCTGCTACCTATACTATCACCATATGCTTGTTTGTTTGTTTTTTTATCAATTCGCACAGCAGCAAATATTACATTAAACAAACCCCAATAACAATGAATAAAAACAGTGAAGGAAGAGGGGAGAAGCACCTGTGTCTTATTGTAAGCAAATTTGATTATGAATGATACATGCTAAATTAAATTGATACATGGGATGATACTACAATACAATAACGATAATCCAATAATAATCAATGGTATGAATCAAGAATACACAATGAAGTAAATAATTAAAACTTACCACTCTGACAGAGGAATTCGTGTTCTTCTGAGCACATAGCGACGCTGAACTTGTAGTCGGCTCCACTGTCCATGTACACACAGTACATCGGAGGCTGATCGGGAGCCCACAACTGTTGGTCTAGAAAAAATTAAGAAATATCGAAATAAAGTAATTTTATCCAAGTTGATGGACATTGTCTTTCCGATTTCCTACTATTCGTCACAATACAGTAGTGCACTTCTAGCTAAAATGTTGCCTTATACAAATTTTATCTTCGTGTTACACCCGACAAACTGAGTTATAAAACATTTCTAGATGTACGGCTGATAAACACCCACCTCAAACGCCTGCTTGGAAATACGCGACCACAAACATCTGCTTGATAAAGTCGACGCATATTTCATTCGCATGCATGTTAGACCCCGAAAACCACACATCTGCTTGACTATGGCGAAGTACTTTATGGAAATCTGGTGGTCACATTATGATTTCTTCTGCCCACATAATGAAAAGAAGCGGTACTGAACCACCGCAAACATCTTCCTTCTGCTCGCGCCACCTACGGCACACCATTCTAGATACATGTACGTACATACAATACATTGTCACAGTATCATTATGATGACATGTTTGAGATACTTGCCACGCTCGGGCCCCGAAGACAATGTTTCCCAAAATACATCACATCCTTTTCAACCATGTTAGTATTTTAAAATGTCATTTCGCAGCAGATAATGCCAGATTCACAGCGAATGCAGTGGAAAATGAAACACATTTAATTTGTGAATGCCCTCGATTCGAAGCCGAAAGCAGCAGAGTGCTGTTCGAAAGAGTGTGCGAAAATGTAAAAAGTCAAAGTTAACACTTTAGGTCGCAGCGATGTCGCTTGGGCCTCGGGATAAAAATCAACATGAATTTTTAAAGCTACCTTGCATTGTGGATAAGTCGGTGTAAAGGAACGTGACAGGAGCTGGCTTAAGTCCAACCCAATGGCTGACGTCATGGTAGTTCCGAACCAGACCGGCTACAAAGCTCTGTGTTGCCGTGTCTTTGATGAGAGCCAGGCTACCTCCCTTGGCGGTACATTCTTGCTCCGAGATTTGGTGATCCTTCGGGGCTCCTGACGACTTGTAACAGTGCGAGGCATGGACGGTGGCTACGGATTCTGCACTCTCTGGAAAAGACGTTTACAGATTAACACTAAGTACGTTATATTCGTCTATTACAATGTTTTATACTTAATCGGACGTAGTGTACATAATTGTCTATTATATGAAAATAAAATACCCCAAAGTCAATATTTTAGTTGCATTCCTTTTTTCTTTACTTTTTTTTCTGATTCTCAGGTCAAGCACAACAAAACAGACGTCTTTTTTGTCACCTTTGTCCTGCTGGCTATTTTGGGGCCAATTTAACTTCCCAAAGCTGATGGCTTCATCAGATCAGTAAAACTCGACCTGTTCTGTGCTGCTGCTGCAGATTTACTCCCCATTCGATGGGCTTTGCAGAGGTATTCAACTTTTACATGAGAAATACCCCAAACTGATTAAATTACAGCTCAGCATGACAAGGGTTAAATATGTGCATCCCGTATATAAACGGGCTCAGCAGGAAAAGGGTTTTAATGCTGATTCTTTTTTATTGTTGGTTTTGATGATAATTAAATGACATGCATGCATTTGATACTTAACACAGGCAAGATGCATTATATTGATTAAGAAGCAGACGGTTAAAAGAAGAACCGATTTTTATCAAATTGCATTTTATGCTGCCCTTTAAATGTTTCATCTGGTCTCGGCGCTCGCTTCGCGCTCAGGACAGTTTTAGATCGCAGTGAGTGCGCGGCGAGGGAAAGAGAGCCTAAACAGACATACCGGCACAGTAGGCAAGACTGCAACCACTAACTGGTGGTAGGTGGTAAACGTAGAATCCCCCAGGGCAAGCTGTAACTTGGATATCCCAGCAACTGTGACGGTCATTTCCTAGATAGGAACTGCATGCCTCGCGAGTTACCACTCCGTCAGCGATAGCTGGGTGCTGCCCGTTGAGCCTTACTGGCGCGTGCGTGCCACAGCGAAAATCAGATTCTGGAGGAGCCGTCGGCATTCGGTCTCCCGCTGGCCCGGTAAAGCGGTACCAACCCTCGGTGAAACCATTTCTGCTTGATTGGTCACATTGAAAAGCGTATCCAGAATTAGGACTTTGATAGTTGTCCACACTTCGCCAGGCCTCGTTCAGCTCAGAGTACTGGTCACATGGTGCTGCGGATAACAATGAATGGTCCACATGATAAAGCAGATGTAGAATGAGGATCACGATTTACATACCAGTATGCATTATATTTTTCCAGGTCAAAACCATGGAAATCAATTTATCTCTTTTAGACTTTTCCTATTTTAAATGCCGATGCAATTTTTTTACCGCAATCTATTTGGGGGAGCAAACATATATGCGTCTAGTTCACTGGTGCACATAGCTATCAACTACCTAGAAACATGACTTCGACCACAACAAAGAAAAAATGGATATTTATCAACAATGCCATATAAATATGTACATACATGTATATATATAGAGATGGAGAGGGAGGAAGAAAGAAACAGAGAGAGGGAGAGGGAGAGGGAGAGGGAGAGAGGGAGAGAGAGGGGGGAGCGAGAGAGGGAGAGACAGGCAGAGAGACAGAGAAAGAGAGAAAGAGACAGACGGAGAGACAGACGGAGAGACAGAGACAGACAAAGAGACAGAGAGAGAGACAGAAAGAGAGAGACAGAGAGAGAGAGACAGTGAGAGAGAGACAGACAGACTATGGATTAGAATCTAATTTCGGAATTCTCATTGAAGAGATTGGAATTCTGCCAAAATATTAAAGCCTTGTTTGAAAATTGAAGAAGTTAGCCATACAAGGTACAGTTATACAGTAATGAGTGGTATACAGCATATTACTGTAAATGCAGAAATGTTCGCGGTGGATTAATGTTCGCGGTTTTCGCGGTGACCACTTTACCGCGAATTTAAAACCACCGCGAAAATTTATCTATGTTAAATTTGTCTATGGTGTTACCGCGAACTTAAATCCACCGCGAAAAGTCCTTTTTCCCGCAACCGCGAAATTAAATCCCCGCGAACTTAAATACATTTACAGTATTGACATTTAAGTGACAAAAAATGATAAAGCCTACGTTGTATAACTTAATTTGAAGCAAGCTACAGTCTAAGGTAATATGATCCAATACTAAGTACTTAGTAGTATATAGGACATGAAGAATGACGAATCATTTGCTGTATTGTTTGAAACTTTGAAGTCAGTAGCTAACTAGTGAGTAGTATGCAGCGCATCAATTGTTTGAGAAATTCTCCAATCCCTCCTACGGGAGATTGTTAACAGGAGAATTCCGAATTTTTTCTGGATTCCAATTACTGCTTGGACATAATCATTTAAAAACAACCACATTGATACTACCAAAAGAGTGATAATTGTTCACAATGTCAGAAAAAACAAACTCACCGGTATAGGCTACAACGACAAGGTTTATCAGCAAAAGGCATAGAGTCACTTTGCGGTACAAGGCCATTGTTGCTGTAGCTGAAACAATCCAAGTACCAAAAACTGGAGTTAAACTGACAAGAACTAAAATTTGCAAAGAAAATGCACCTATTATCCTTCCCTTCCCTGAAAGACTGAAAATGGTTTTCATTTAAAACAGTTTATCATTCATTCATTGTCTTAAGTATTATAGCTATTTGTGCATGATGCAATATAAGAATTGCTGATAAAAGAAAGCAAGTGTAAGCAGGTACGTTTAAAAGCGTTTTAGTTGAAGGTACGTTTAAGAAGACTTTTTTAAGTTTAACAATTGTAATTGAGATTCGAACATTTGAACACAGATTAGCAAGTAAGGTGTATATAAAGCAATTAAAAAGCAAGGATAGCAGGCATATCAC
>NC_049988.1:3375012-3413644 GCF_000003815.2 Branchiostoma floridae | reverse complement strand
ACCGGGTGATTTGAAGTGAATCACCAACTCCCGAAAGAAAGGTTTGCTCCAGCTCACACCTCACCATCGCACATGTGGGGGTTCTTTAACGTGCATGGGGTGTGACTCCCCATACACGGGACCTCCATTTAACGTCCTATCCGAGGGACGGCCCTAGCCGAAGCTAGGTACTCATTTTCACCAGTGAGTATAGTGAGGAAAGCCGTGTAAAGTGCCTTTCCCAAGGGCACAAGATCGGTAACACAGCAGCTGGATTCGAACCCGCAACCTCTCGGTCACGAGGCGAAGGCAGTACCACTGTGCCACGCGGTCCCATTTTGAAGCCAATGTACATAACTTTTATAAATTCATTATGTACCGCGGATACATATGGTAAGATGAGGCCGTTCTTATAACAATTAGCCAGAATTCATAGGACCTCATGATCAGGACCTCAGTGAGTAGGGTTTTTGTGACCGTGTGGCAGCAAGCCGATTTCGTACAGACGACGGCAGGTATACGACAAATATCAAACATGTAACAGCGCAAACTACACGCCCCTGAAAAATAATGATGTGATCATGAATGACCTTAAAATGTTCTAAGGTATAGACCAAAAAATATCAATAGCCAGCCTTGTTAAAGTATCGGGAAAAATTCAGCTGTACAGTGAAATTTGCCTCTCATCGGAGAACTACTGAACGAACAATGTCTTTCTATAGCCTCCTTCACCGGCCTCTCAACACATAAAACTGGTGTGGCCTAAACTTGGATATTCTGCAACAGCATGGGGCCCATATACGAAGAAAGACAAGGATAAACTGGAGATGGTTAAGAACCATGCTGCTAGATTCTGTACAAACAACTACAACGGGGATACTAGTGTTACCAAAATGAATATGAAAACATATCTGCAGTGGATGTCGCTGAAGACAGAAGAAAAATATCCAGACTATGCATGATGTACAAGATGACCAATAAACTGGTAGATGTACTAATTACTGAGTATCTTAAACCAGCTCAGACAAGAACAGTTACATGCCTTCAAGTACCAAAGTTTTCAACCATGGATTGATGTGTTCAAATATTCCGTTCTTTCCAAGAAATACCCCTTAGGGATCCTGAGGGGAATTCGTTGCCATCAAATGCAGTAGGCGCATCCTCACTAGATAGCTTCAAACAACATTTACAGTCAGATGTGCAAAGGTTAGGTGTGACAAGTTGTTCAGTGTAATATAACCTGCGAAGCTGGCGTGATACGCCGAAGGGTGGCTATTTAGGCCATATTGATACAGATACAGATTCGTTTTCTTTTACGCTGTCATCAGAAAGAACAACAATACTTACATCCATGCGTTGTAATCTAAGAAATAAACGGATTAATTCCAAGAAATAGCAACACAATATTTCATTTCTACAAAATTCATGCAATCCTAAGATGATATAAAGAACAACACAGCATTCCTTACCTTCTCACAGGCGTAGCCGATGACCGTATCGTGTGGCTCTGACCGAGCCTCCTGCTGTTGGATCAAACCCCCGTGCGTATATACTTTTCCGAAGTGGAAAACATACAAAGAAAATGTCACGAAAGGGAAATGGTTTGTGTGTCTATATCTTTAACCACAAGTGTTGACATATTGGCAAACCTCTTACATTTTTTAGGTTCTAACGTTAAGGAAAATCTGTAAACACTTGAAAACCTTATTTGATTTGATAACATACTATTAGGTTCGTTGTCACCTATAAACTGTGCTGCATAATATGCAAATAGACAACATTCTGGCCCATAGAGGAAATCCGAATACCGGACGGATTAAAACGGTTTTTACAATATCGACATTTTTATCGAAATTTATTTCGATATTGTAAAAACCGTTTTACTGACGTCCTGAATTAATTACAGTGTAATGGTGCCACTGTGGGTATTGCATGAAACTTGAACCATTATTTGTAGAAATTTTATTAATGGTTTGTGTTTACTAAGTTATCGTAAGATTTGATATGTCCAGATGTTTCCAAAAAGAGGGGTTACACATGTACATACGTCTTGAGTACCATGAAACTCGTTTACGTCACGATAGAAGCCAGGTGTTTGCAATACAAAAAATACAAAAGTGCAATAAATGGATTTGAAATATGCAGCCAGGTCCAGGGTACCACCGCCCTCCTAGTAGACAATAAAACTCACCCTTTGAGCAGTTTCTACCTGGTGTCAGATATGTAATGATATTCCATGAAACAACTGTATGCAATGACAAAGATGACAAATGGATATGTACGAGTAAATATGATAATGGCCTACGTTTAAGGTATCAAGGCTCTTGTCACCAAAGTACACATTAATTCAATGTTTGAGTGATATTTGACTAGGGCTTCCCCTGTCGAACAGTTACGGATGCAAAATGGCCAAAAGTTCACACAGTAAATACTTATTGTCTAATACTTGTCACTATTTAGTTTTCTCTTCAGTCGTCCAATTTTACATTAAACATTACATTTGACATTCAAAACATGTAAAAAGGCTATTCCCTTTTGCAAGTTGTTGTTTGAGTCATGCCATTGCAGACACTCTAGATGCTTATGGTGCTGCGTGCACTGTGATGACTTTCGTGCCACCAATGGAAGAATGAATGTTCTATTTATGTACTTGTATGCATAACGTTATCACTCTGAGACAATAAATTTTTATATGAAATGTTAAAGTCCAGACTTTGTAATTTGTATATTAAAACTTCCTTTCATAATTTGAATATTGACACCAATAAGTTAATCCTATCCATGATTGGTTACAGATAGATATATGATAGCGGCCTACGTTTAAGGTATCAACTGAAGGCTCTTGTCACCAAAGTACACAGTAATTAAATTTTTGAGTGATGTTTGCAAACCTATTGTACAAAGTGCGGCGATATGACAGGATCAAGATGTCTAAAATATCAAATGTTATAGTACTGATACAAATTTTACGATATGTACCTACGCTCTAAATATGAAGCATGCAAACAGGTAGCGATGTAAGAAAGACACCTGTTGTCAGTAATTGGCCAAGGCGTTTAGCGAGTAAGAAGACCCCAGAATAAAAAGAAAATTTCCTGACGTCGAAAAAGACAAGGATAAGTAGCTTTTATAAGCGACCAACGATTTGACAGATCGTTCAAAGAATTTCAGAAATGACAACGATTTCTTTAACGGTTTGTCTGTTTTTTTCGTCTTTAAAGTCGTATTTTAAATCTCACGTCATATTCAAGTTGTAAGATTAAGTGTGCAAACAAAATTCAATCTTGCTCCTCAGCGTACATTCTAGTTCATATTGATATGTCTGGCTTGCTGTTTTACCTAGAATTTGTCATGTAACTTTGTTTGAAATCAATTTGTAAGTAATGTATACTTATGTATATTCAACCGGTATTACCAATTATTCTATTAAGGGAAGATTTATTACACAAACGTCACATGATTTGACAACACTAAGAATCTAAGAAACACATCTTCAAGAATTAGGGATTCTAGTTGTATTTCAGATTTTGGGTGTCCCACTAGAGGTATTTTCAAACCATATTTATAGACCAAGCATAGGAAAAGTAACATAGGTTTCGAACGAACGAAATATTACTTGTGCTATGGGCATCCACTGATTAAAGTACAGTGCCTGCACCGCCAGTTTCTTATATAAGATTCCAGATAAAAGTGTAGGAAAATCTTGAATATGCTTTTTCCAGGGTAATTAACCTAAATTGATATAAGGTATAATTGCATATCGGCTATAGTTCATATTTGTAGGGGCACACTCAACAGATGAGCTAGTCCGTTCTCCGACCACGAGATAGAAGCTGCACATAATATTTACATGTTTCTTCTATCAAATGATGCTCATATGATTTTGAGTGCAAATGATATAACATCCATCTCTTTACGCTTCATGTCCTATATACGGAAAACCTAAATGAGCTATAGATAAAGACCAAAATACAACCCTTTATCTGGCAACATAGCACCTTTCACATGATGTCTGTGAGCCATCTCTGTTTTGTTAGGACTTGCCAAACAGTTACGAACGCAGCGCAAAAGGCCAAAAGTTCACACAGGTGCCCGTTTCATCTCACAAGACTTATCATTGAATACTTGACACTATGTAGTTTTCCCTTCAGTTGTCCAATTTTACATTAAACAGTACGTTTGACATTCAAAACATGTAAGAATGCCATTTCCCTTTTGCGAGTTGTTGTTTGAGCCATGCCATTGCCGACACTTCAGATGCTTGACAATGTGTTGCTGTGTGCACAGTGATGACTTCCCTGCCACCACAATGGAAGAATAAATATTCTATTCTTGTATATCGATTAGCGACACTAAATTTCTCTGAAACAACAATGATAAAATGATAATGACTCATACGTGGGGTGAATTCGCAGCCCGAAAGCAAAGTTCTGTATGTACGTAAAGTGCTACGCCTCGTCTGCGTGCTCCCAAATCCGTTGGATTCCGTACGCTTTCGTACGGAGGAGGTACTTACCATTTACGGAACCCAAAACATTACCCACATTTTGGAAATTAGACAGCACACAGTTGCACGTACGGCGGGTTGTGCCCTTAGCTTTAGAACATTTGTCATACCTACTCAAGATAAATGCAGCCTATGTTATAAGTGTAAGTATGTAGATGGGTGTCCGAGTTGCTTTGCGGTCTTAAAATACAGCATTTGTCCGCGACCTCCGTCCCCAATACTTGTATGTATGAAATTACGTATATGGCCATGACAAAGAAGACAGACGTTACGTACAGTTATGTACGCCGGCTTGTTGATTGTCTGAAGCAGACGTCACGATGGCACGAAGGTGCTCGAATGAACATTACCTTGAGAAACCAGCCAAATATTATAAGGGACAATAAATGATTGTGATGACACCATCCATATGGCCGTGAACAATTTAGCTTCACCAGGTTGGTAAAATATTCATATAGTAATGTCCTTCGAACACGACCAAGATAGTTCTTACTTCCAACGTTTCGGTGTCTTTCAGAGGGGGATACAAACTGAGTCATGTTTGGGACGGCATTCTTGCTGCTACAGCGCCACCTACATCGGCTATAAGTAGCAGGGAGAATCAGATCCAGTCATTCTACCCTGATGATGGTGTCTGACATACATCAAAACGTTGGAAGTAAGTACTATCTCGGTTGTGTTTGAAGAACCTTACTATATGATTAAAAAAAATGGGTTTAAGATTCAGTCTTCATAACATTTTAGCCTGAGAAATCACTTTCAGTACAACTTATCGTCTATATTGGCAAAACAATGGAAACATTAATATTCTATCTTGATACCACGTTATTTTTCTCGACTTATCCTAGACCCAGCTATACTCGATCGATATCACTTTCACTTTTCACTTTCACCTAAGCAAGACTAATCAATGTTTTCCGGGAATTCCACACACTGTTGCGTAACAGCTACAACGGGCTTGAATCTGAGAGACACAGTTGCAACAAGAAGCCAATAGTTGTCTCCTTTTCGACATACATACATACATAACCTTTACTACGTATTTTGACTGGATGGACCTGTCGGCCAAAGCCGCTCTTCCGAGAAGTCCAGATGTCTGCTTCAGACAATCAAAACGCCCACGTAAGTAAACTATCTAATCATTGTTTTTCCAGGTACTGACGGTTTTCCCAAGTACTATGGCGTACCAGCCACACCGAGCTCGAATCTGGGAGATAGAACTGCAACAAGAAGACTGAGGACAGCCCTTCCTGATTTCCTACCAAGAAAGTAGCAACAGATACAGATGCGAACGAGCGTTACATTGACAAAACTAAAGGTCTGTCACCGGAGGTCACCCTCCCGTCACAGACCAACAATATTCCAGGTATTGAAGGGAAGGGCCATAAATATCAGTCCCGGATTACGTGTATTTGGTAAGTGTCCAAAGGGCTGTAGTTAGTTTCCTGTCTTCCAGGTATTGAAGGGAGTTGCGAAGGGTCAGATATATCATCTAGAGTCGGTGATATACGGATGACCTGTTATGTATTCGTCAATAAGGAGGCACGGTTTCCAGTTAAAGGCAAGAATACTTGGAACACAGGAAATACTTGGAACACTCCCGCCCACACGCAAACGAACGAAATAGATCATGATACCTTCACGTGAATAGAGGGCGTACCTATGATTTTAAGAAAGCTTTAACCAATGCGAGCGCTCTTTTCTTCTGGTTTATTTGCATTACAATATCTGACAAGTACTTTTAGACACACCCAGAATCTGTTCAGCGGCTTTAAATTGAGGCAAATTCCTGCACAAACCCCAGTTTCTCCGGAAATCCGAAGCTATCCAGACTGCGAACCGTCGTCTCTGACTCGACAGCAGACAACCTCAGCGTCTTCTTGGTCGATATCATCCTTACTTCAGTTTACCAACTTGTAAGTTTTCTTTATGTCTGTTACCGAATTACTTAATAAATAATAATACAATCTGGTGTATTTTGCCAGCCAGTAGGTACCCAATGTGTTGAGTAATGAGGCTGATTAACGTGGTCAAGGCGCCTCCTCGAGCACGGGACCCCCGTTTTACGTCCCTGCAGGAAAACGACCTCGTGGAAAGCTTCGTGAGGCGACAGCAATCCGGTCGTCCTTGGTTGGGGGACTCCCATCCAAGAACTGACCGGACTGTCGCGTTGCTTAACTTCCGAGATCGAGTATCCAACACGCCACACGGCCGTAGCTGGAGTCATTTTTGTCGCGTTCTGAGCTATTTTTGGTCAGGCATTGAAATGTGTTGCCATCATTACGGCCTGTGCGACGGATGCATTTGAGGTGCAAAATACTTTTTGTCATGCGGTAGTTGTCTTTCTCTGACTTGCAAGGACCTATTACTGCCAACATTTAAAGCTAAGGGCACAACCCGCCGCACGTGCAAATACGTGCTGCCTACGTGCCCAAACTCTTGCAATCTTTTGGGATCCGTAAGGGGTAAGTACCGCCACCGTACGAAGTCGTAGGGAATCCGACGGTTGTTGGAGCACGCAGACACGCCGTAGAACTTTACGTGCAGGCAAAATTTTTAGCCCACCGTACGAGCGAGTACGGACGACACGCCTGCCCTGTACAGCCTGATCGTTTTCAGACATACGTACGCGTGGCGGACGTGGCCTCTACGTACGGGCAAATTGCGCGTACGGCGGGTTGTGACCTTAGCTTAGTATGTAACAGAAGAAAGTGACCTTCGGGTGGTATCGTGGGCAGTAAAGCCTGGGGCACAACCCGCCGTACGTGCAAATACGTGCTGTCTACGTGCCAAAACGTGGGCAATCTTTTGGTGTCCGTAAGTGGTAAGTACCGTCTCCGTACGAGCTCGTAGGAAATCCGACGGATTTTGGAGCACGCAGACACGCCGTAGAAATTTAAGTGCATGCAGAACTTTCTCTGCGTTCGGGCTTCGGATTCGCCCCAACAACCCCCCACCCCGACGAGCCAGTGCGGGCGACGCGCCTGCCCTGTACAGCCAGAACGTTTTCAGAAATACCTGGCGGACGTGGTCTCCCGAAAAAACGTACGGACAAATTGCACGTACGGCGGGTTGTGCCCCAGGCTTAAAAATGATTGTCGGGATTGCGTGGAGCTCTCCCCTACGGTTCGTCAAAGCGCGAAGCCCGTCCTGTCCTTGTATTTTTTAATACTCTGTATGCTAATTACGTTAAATTGCACGGATTTGTCGTTTTGGTACAGTTGGTATTGTAATAATGTTTTATTTATTCATTGAACGGGTTGGTTTTTCTGTTTGCATGCTAATTATGTTATATTGTGATGCTTGCTTTTATTTTGTAAGGATTGGTTCTTTTTGTATAGTTTGACGTCATTACTGTTTTATTGTAATATAATGATAGCATTTCTTAACCCTGATTTGTATATAGTTTTTTGTTTCAGCTGCGTGATATAACAATCATAGTTATTTATTTCTACATAGTTTTACCATCATCACCTTTTTGGAATAATTATCATTATATCATTTATAATTTTTTGCTGATAACGTTGAATTTTGGTAGTTTTTGTAGCTGTGCAACAATGTTTATCGTCTAGTGAGGTGAGGTGAGAGGAGCACAAGTCAATGAGCTGTTGTTTTAGCCACGTTGATTTGATTAATATGAATGGCATTCGCGCGCGCATTAGTTTTTTGCCGTTTTCAAAAAGGAAAAGAAAATTTTTCAACAATACTGTAAATCGCACAAAGTAGCTTCAAAATAAGCATATATATGCCGTTAATTGAAAACAAATATTGGAAAACTTATACAAGTGTTTTAGAATATTACAGGGTCAAAAAGATGTGAAAGAACAAAAATGAAGAATCCCTTGTCCGGTATATCATATTTTGTGTGTTCAGTCATTTCTTTAACCACAAGCACATGGACAATGGACAGTTTAATATTCACATAGTTTAAGTAACTTTGAAGTATCAAATACTTAAATATAAGAACCTTTTTATTGTTTCGTGTAGGACGCCAGACACCATGGGAAGAAACATGCGACACCTGCTGATGTTCCTTCTCATCATCCTAAAGGAGCCCAACATGCCAGAAGCCGGCTGCAGGTGTATACCATCAGCATCATGCTGTTGTCGTAACATGGGTCTCACTAGTATCCCTCAGAACCTCCCAACATCAATCTACCGGTTAGACTTTTCGGGTAACCCGATAACAATTATTAAGCCTGGTGCATTTACAAAACTAACCCAGCTACAAGTGTTGGACCTGTCCCGCAATAAGATACAAATTATTCAGGCTGGATTATTTTCAAATCTAGTACAACTAAAATACTTGTACCTGATCTCCAACCAGATAGCAATTGTTCAGGAAGGAGCATTTTCAAATCTGGCCAGGCTAGAAGGGTTGTCTCTGTCCTTAAACCAGATAACAATAATTAAGGAAAGTATGTTTGAAAATCTGCCCCGACTGGAAGTGTTGCACCTCCACAGAAACCATATAACAATGCTCCAGCCTGGCGCATTTGCGAATCTAATCCACCTCAATGAGTTGTCACTGTCCGATAATCAGATAACAATGATTAAGAAAGGTACGTTTGAAAATCTACCCCGACTGGAAGTGCTGCAACTCCGAAGAAACCAGCTAACAATGTTTCACTCTGGTTCATTTGTAAACATAATCCATCGCAAAGAGTTAGGACTGTCGTGCAATCAGACGGCAATGGTTCAGGCAGCTACATTTGCAAATCTGCCCAAACTACGACGTTTGGACCTTAGGAATAACAAGATGTCTGCCATTGCCCCATTATCTATGTTTCCGTCTAATCTCGTCATACAACTTGATGGGAATCCCTGGCGGTGCGATTGTAAGATGGTCCCCTTACGGCTAGAGCTGACTAAATTTCCTTCACTTAATCTTAAGGACCAGATAATCTGTTACCAACCTGCTGAATTTCGGGGACAGAAGCTTACAGATGTCAGTCCTGAAAAATTGTTATGTGCTGAGCCAACCATATCAGATATTCATGTAACCTTTAACAATTTACAGTGTTACGATGCCACAGGCTCAACAACACGTCCTGCAGGCAAAAATATTGTTCCCAGAAGTTCAACCCTTCAGACCACTTCAGACATGCCAGAAGGACTAAATACCCATGCCAATACGAAAGCAACCCCTCAAAACTATTACAATGGCACAACAACTGGCTCAACAACAGGTCATGCAAGCAAAAGAGGCAAAACAATAAGTTCAACTATTCAAACTACTTCAGGCAAACTCGAAAGCATCAGTTCAAATGGATCTGTTCCCAGTTTCCCCATACCTCTTCTCAGTGCCTTTGTATGTTTCTCAATAGCTGGCATTGCCCTAATTGTTACCATCGTTCTTACAATCTGGTGCAAAAGAAGGACCAAGAATGCTCCTTTAGACCCTACCTCATGCGCAAATTCTAACATTGCTTTGAGTAACCTGAACACGACAGCTATTGCAATGACCAGTGCTCAAGATCAGTTAGGGCAGGGCCAGTCAGAATCCATCCCTGAATCCAACGTAACCAGCGTAGCTGTTGGAGTGACCAGTGGTCATGATCAGTCAGGGCAGGGGCAGTCTCAGGCCAACGTTCATGACCAGTTAGGGCAGGATCAGTCAGAGGCCATCACTGAATCCAACATAACCACCGTAGCTGTTGAGGTGACCAGTGGTCATGATCAGTCAGGGCAGGGGCAGTTTCAGGAAATCACAGAATCCGGCATAAACTCCACAGCTGTGATAGAGGCAAGTGACCATGATCCATCGACAGGACAGGATCAACCTAAAAACGAGTCGTATGGCACTGGCCAGATTGCATCAAGGCAAAGTTCTGTATACAAAGTGGCTGGTCCGTCTCAGGCCGTCACTGAATCCAACCAAAACACCACAGCTATGATAGAAGCGAGTGACCATGATCAGTCGATTGGACAGAGACTGTATCAGGCTATCATTCAAGCTAACAACGCATCGTATGGCACAGGACAGATTGCATCAAGGCAAAGTTCTGTGTACAAAGTGGCTGGTCCGTCTCAGGCCGTCACTGAATCCAGCCAAAGCACCGCAGCTATGACAGGAGAGAGTGACCATGATCAGTACCAGTCTAAAAACGAATCGTATGGCACAGCACAGGTTGCCTCCAGGCAAAGTTCTGTGTACAAAATCGTTGGTCAGTCTCAGGCCATCGCTGAATCCAACCAAACCACGACAGTTATCATAGAGGCGAGTGACCAGGATCAATCAACTGGACATGACCAGTCTAAAAACGAATCGTATGGCACCGGCCAGATTGCCTCAAGGCAAAGTTCTGTGTACAAAGTGATTGGTCAGTCTCAGACCATCGCTGAATCCAATATCAACACCATAGCAATGATAGAGGCGAGTGACCAAGATACATCCACAGAACAGACCCAGTCTAAAAACGAATCGTATGGCAAAGGCCAGTTTGCCTCCAGGCAAAGTTCTGTGTACAAAGTGATTGGTCAATCTCAGACCATCACCAATTCCGATATCAACACCACAGTTACATTGGGAACCACCCAATAGGATTGGACAGGACAGGACAGGAAAGATAGGGTCTGGGGTAATAATTGTATCCAACCTAAACACTACATCTACTGTAATGGCCAGTGGTCATGGCCACAATTATGAAAATATCAACGAACATAATTAGACAGGACAGGGCTAGTCTAATTGACGCTATAAACCTATCGATTGGCAAAGGACAGATTGCCTGAATATAATGTATACGAGTTTTCCGATTGTATACCAGTTTTCGAAGTGTATATTATTTTTCAGATTGTATACCTGTTTTTAATGTATGCCAGTTTTCTGATTGTATACAAGTTTTCTGATTGCTTTCTGATTGTTTACCAGCTCTCTAAGTATATACTAGTTTTCTGATTGTATACTAGTTTTCACCAGGCATATACTAGTTTTCTGATTGTATATCATTTTTTTATTGCATACCAGTTTTCTAAGCGTATACTAGTTTTTGATTGTATGCTAGTTTTCTGATTGTATACCAGTTTTCTGATTGTATACCAAATTTTCTAGGTGTATACTAGTTTTCTGATTGCATACACGATTGTGTACTAGTAAAATATACGTCTTCATTTTATGTAAAGTTTGTTGGTGTACAGACGTTCCTAGGTGCTTAATAAACAAACTGTATCCACCATCATCTGTGTGGATGGTGTTCATCATCAGGGAAGAATGACTTTACTTACCTGTGTGTGGATAGTGTTCAGCACAAGATACGGATGTGTTTACCTGTGTGTGGATGGCGTAAAGCACCAGGAGCAGGCGTGTTTACTTGTGTGTGGTTGGTGTTCAGCACCAGGGACAGATGTGTTACCCTGTGTGTGAATGGTGTTCAGCACCAGAGACAGATATGTTTACCTATGTGTGGATTGTGTTTAGCACCAGAAACAGGTATGTATACCTGTGTGTGGATGGTGTTCAGCACCAGGGACGGATGTGTTAACCTGTGTGTGGATGGTGTTCAGCACCAGGGACGGATGTGTTTACCTGTGTGTGGATGGTGTTCAGCACCAGGGACGGATGTGTTTACCTGTGTGTGGATGGTGTTCAGCACCAGGGACGGATGTGTTTACTTGTGTATGGATGATTAGCAGCACAAGGGACGGATGTGTTACCCTGTGTGTGAATGGTGTTCAGCACCGGGGACGGATGTGTTTACCTATGTGTGGTTGGTGTTCAGCACCAGAGACAGGTATGTATATCTATGTGTGGATGGTGTTCAGCACTAGGGACAGATGTGTTCACCTTCATATGAATGGTGTTCAGCTCCAATGACGAGTGTTGTGTATGGAAGGTTTTCAGTACCAAGGACAGGTCTCCTTACCTCTGTGTGGATGGCGTTCAATGAGAAGGACAGGCGTGGCTGTTTGATTGTGCTTGGATTGCAATTAACAAAATGACTGATGTGTTTATCTGGTACATGGTGTACATGGTATCCAACAACAATGACAGCCGTGTTTACATGTATGTTATTAAGGGTTAGCACCAAGGAGAGTTGTAGTCGACTGCCTTGTCTTGTATGTAGTTAAGTCATCCTCAGTGACAATGTAGTTGTCATCAATTCTTTATTCTTTGTTGCAAGTACCAACATAATGATAACAGACCAAATATGCACAACATGAAAAATCGACAAAAAATATTGCTCTGTATATACAAATGCGTCAGATGTTATTTTCAGATGGAATGTTCTTTTTCATATCATTATAGTAGGTCGGCACTCTATCATTTGATTAGTCTTCAAATAGCTTGATTTGTAAAGATATATTCACCTGTTTGTTTAATATGTAAATCCCTGCCGTTAGTTTTTGTTTTACTCTTTGCCATTGTATGTCCTCTGCACCAACTCTACTTTCAGTGGAAGCATCATAAAGTAAAACTTTCAGAGTGCTGCGTACTTGGCCGTCAAGCGTGTGGACAGCGTCACGTACCTGTAACGCCGCCTCGCGGAAGGAGGCCGCCCTACACGTGATGGGCCACAAGCGGACAGACTTCAGTCGTGTCATGTTGACAAACGCCTTTGCCAGTTGGGAAAGACTCAGCGCCAGCTCATTTCTCGCCAAGTAGAGATTCTGTAGCTCCTACAAGTGAACCAACCTTTTGGCCATGGCTCTTCCTCCCACGTTTGTTATCGAGGTTTTGATGACATTCAAGGTTCTGAGTTCTTTCAGGTGAGAAAATGTCTCTGAAATCGCTTCCACCCCGTCATCCCTAATATTGTTATCATCAAGGTTCAAAGTTTTCAGGTCATGCAGCAGGTGAAGCTGTCCAGCCAATGAGGCTGCTGCCTTTGCAGCAAGTCCGCAGTCTGACAGTAGAAGCCCATACATTCCTTTGAGGTATGGGAAAAGGTTGGCCAGAGCCTCAACATCAGTGTCAGAAAAAGCACGACCAGACAACGATAGAGATGGTATACGCCTGCTGTTTTGAAAAGGCTTTGTCATGTTCGGCAGTCCCTCCAATGCGTCCAGCATAGCCGAGAGGAACTCTGTGTATGTGGAGAAGCCGTGTGACTCCATGTACTCACTTGACGTTCCGTGCACTATGCAGTCGGTTAGAGCATCTGTCAAGGTGAGCGGGAGGGAGATTTTATCTTTCCAGTACAGACACACACATGGCCAGAAGAACCGGTTTTCCAGCAGGGCCATCACAACATCATTGTCAGGATAGCGCTCTTCCAAACCCACGGCGGCATCACTGTCCTGTTGGAAATACTCTCTGATGTAGAGTGTCCACTCCGTCCACCAATCTGCGAAAAAATAATAAACTAGTAGTTTTTTTCGTCTCTTTTTTTCACTGCTTAAAATAACAATCACAAGCACAGCCCAATCGTCCATCTGCTCCCGTCTCCAGGAAAGTAATGATCGGTTTTAATTCCCACTGCTAGGTGGCGCTGCAGGTAGTAAAATCTGGTATCAAACGTGACTAAGTCGGTATCCCCCTCATTAGAATAAAATAAGTCAGCTTAAAATTAGAAGAAAGGTTACCGAAACGTTGACTTTACTAGTATTGGTTGTGCATGAAGAACATTTCTACCCAATGATTTACCAACCTAATGAAAGTATTCACGAGTTTTTCTTGCTTTAAGTTCAAAATCACAGCTACAGTCTATCAGTACATTAACCAAAAACGAAGGGTCACATACAGAGCAAGCTCATACGGGGCCACTGCAATAGACCGATCCCAGCTGTCAATCAAATTAAGTTTTTGGCCAATAAGAGAGAGAGATTCGGCCTCGTGGGCGTGGCTTCAACATTACGGTCAATTAAATTTACCTGTTGTCTCGGAAGTAGCTGGTGACGTCACAGGCAGGTGTACAGGCGATGTTGTGGAGGTGGTTGGAAATGTTGTCTGGTCCAGCTGGTAGAACAGATCACAAGTCAGGTATTGTCATTAGTGTAGAAATAATCAACATAACAATTCCCAGCAATTTACATGAACTTCCTTACTCCACCCAGGTGTAAAAATGGGTACCTGACATGGATGGCTCCACTATCCAAATACCATTGCACATACACGGCCTAAACACAATGGTCAACAACCCTAAGGCCTCAAAATATACTATGGGACCACCTGTACCTCCTTTCTTTTCTACCAAATGTCAGGTTTAAACTATGCCCTATAGCTAAACATAATTTTTGTATAATTCCACCCAATTGTGTTTAATTAGTAATTTTCGACCATTTAAAACATGTCGTATGTCAAGAATGTCTGGACTTATAACTTGTTTGCAAGGGTCAGCCAACAACAATATACTAATATGTTACAAGTACTTTTAAATTAGTACTAGTGTGATCTATGGCCTGAAATAAACTATTGGTTAATGAGAGAACATACCGTCATGTTTTTGTAGAGAGGGAATCTCGGTCTGCTGTGTTGGTTGAAGATTACGGCCACCACTGTTGCAGCAGTTACGGCAATGATGACACCAACACAGACAGCCAACACGCTCCCTGGACGGGACATGCAGAACTCACGGCAGTTCTGACTCCATCTCAGCTCGTCATCTTCGGCAACTCCTGTGAAAAGCAAACGAGATGCTACATAAGACAATAAAATTGTGCACTTGATTCTCGTATCCATCTATTTACGCTTCTTACACCAATGAGAATTTGAAACGTTATATTTTAAAATTGACTTAAAACCGCTATCTAATAATGTCTGAATATCCCGTTGCTTGTAAAATTGCTTAACCAATCAATAGCCATTTGGACAAATTACAGCTAGGGTTTAAGTTAGCAGAGACTGGATCAAAATGTACGTCATGGGGTTTTGATTTCTGGCTACACTGTGCAAAATGTGTCCGTATGAAATACCCTTCCTGACTACACTCAGGTGTAATTGGGTACCTGGCCCAGGTTTGGGATATGAAAGACGGAAGGAAGGGGATGATACCGATTTTTAAAGCAAGGTCAAAGACAAGGTCAAAGACAAACACCACACCCATCCCCTCGTTGAAAAAAAATTACCTTTAGTACATACATTCCCAGCATAAGCAAATCTTTATTCTTCGGTACATACATACAAAGAAAGATTGAAAATTTAAAATACTACGTACACATGGTCACTGATAGGCCACCCCATGGGCTTTGCTGATAGACATCAAAGATACAAATTACTCACGCCTTCTGCCATCCCTGGCTCGGTGTCTCCAGAACACCGCATCATGTGCTGCCACAAACTCAGCATCCAAATCTGCATACACGTTATCTGATGTTGGCTGGCCCAGTTGGTTGTCGTCCATTTTATAGAAAGGTTGTTGCTCGTTTTCCCCACCAGCTGAGGCGGCGTCCATCTCGTAAAAGGGCTGTTCTTGTTTGTCTTTCTCTTTGGCAGCGGTGACGTCCATCTTGTAAAATGGCTGTTCTTGTTCTTCATCAGCAGGGGAGATGTCCATCTCATAGAATGGCTGAGCTGAGGCATTTTGGATCGCGTCTTGTACTGCCAGGAAGTCCGGGTCTAAATCGGCATAAACTTGCATGGATAAGTTGGAATGTTCCTCATCATTCTCGTAATGCCTGGCAATGTGTTCTTCATCGTTCTCGTAATGCCTGGGAGTGTGTTCTTCGTCGTTCTCGTAATGCCTGGGAGTGTGTTCTTCATCGTTCTCATAATGTCCGTGATTTTTATCGTACTGGAAATATTTGTGTTCTTCATCGTTCTCATAATGTCCGTGATTTTTATCGTACTGGAAATATTTGTGTTCTTCATCGTTCTCATAATGTCCGTGATTTTTGTCGTACTGGAAATATTTGTGTTCTTCATCGTTCTCGTAATGTCCATGGTTTTTATCGTACAGGAAATATTTGTGTTCTTCATTGTTCTCGCAATGTCCAATTTTTCCATCGCTCTCTCTATTCTCAGCGTTCTGCATTTTACAGTCCTCGCCATATTCTATAACAGGCTTTAAAACTGCTTCTGGGTCTTCCGTTGCACGCAGCGCCTGTCTCTGCCAGTCGAGGATCCGCTTGGTAGACCAGAACCTCTGTCCCATCCGTCTGACGTAGAGCGGGTCCGGCGGGCGGCAGGGCACATCGGCCGGCTGAGGTGGTGGCTCCTTCGGTCGAACAGCAGCAGGTGGAGATGCTGCATAGTAATATAGAAATTAAAAAATAGGGAACATGTACATAATAACGACTTCAACTACAAGACATTTGGTGAACACCCTTGTCAACTGTGTACACCTCGTTGCAAAGATTATATAAATTTGGAAGGTATTTGCATAACTTATAATAGGATTTATACATAGAAGTTTGCCAAATGAGAAGACGTCTCCAGTAAAATATATGTATTTCTGGTAAAGAAAACCATTATGAATAAAATTAACTATGCTAATTACAATATAAGTTGCATAATCAATCAATAAGATAAACTGGATATATGAACCTAGTATGAAGTCTCCAAACATTTCATTTGGGTATGAAGTCTCCGAATTCTCGTTATGGTTGTGCTGCAAAGAACATGTTGCCCAAATCTTCAACGTATTGTTTACACTTTAGTAAAACTGATGAAGGTACATATACATGTTTATAATCATGGTCTAGCCACAAAGAAATTACACTGGACCACATAAAATAGCTCTGTAAGTTCTTGTGTCCGGGCACATAATAGACACAAAATTGTTCGCATATTACCAAGTGAACATATTGCACGAATAATTTCCAAATATATGTGGTACATGACATCATGTTAGCCAATTCGTGCAGACACACGACGGCTTGCTGTCGGGATTTTCCGGCAGATTCGGCGAGATGTTACGTCGCTACGAATCGGAAATCATCGTTTGTGGTCGGAAAATGTGCGAAATTCCAGCTTGTTTGTGAGACGCAATGACGTCACATTATTAGTCTATTAGTATGTATTTGCAATGACATAGATCTAGAGCGTTGTTAGCTGGAAATTAACGCATATACACTCGGAACCGGAATTCGAAATTTGTGGATACTTAAATTGAGCTATCAGTGATCAAACACTGTCTCAAACTGGAAGTTCTACCATTAGCCAAAAAAAAGGGAAATTTAAAAAAAGAATGTAAAAAGGCGTGCCTTTTTGTCTTGTTGTTTTCTTGTACATGACGTCGACCTCAAAACCATAAGTTCAAATGGTACTTATTACATGTACCTGTATTTATACGTATATTCTTACAAAACTGCATCATCTATCCTGTATTTTGTACTTTAATCGGGTTCTAAGGGGTAATTTAATGTTCGCCGGCTGTTGAATAAACAACTGTAATAGCGACGGGATATATAATGAAAAAAGGGCCGACAAATCCTCATGTATTGGAAACGATAAATGGCTGGAGCAACAATGAATTATATTTTTCACAACAATATATTGTTGATAAAAAGTTACCGTACCTGCTGTTTTCCTAGTGTCATAAAGTCTGTCCAACTCGTCGTCTCCACAGGAGGGACCCGCCTGTACCTGTACCCGCCGTGTACTCCTCACACTCTCCTTCTGTAGTAATGGCGGTTTCTTCTTCACTTTTACCGCTGGAGTTCTGGTGGTTTCTTCATCTTCAGCTTCCAAATTCCCGATCCCTTTCCGAACTTCCATGTTGGCTTTTTCGGCAATGTGTTTTCTCTGCTGATGAAGGATTTTCTGCATCGCCGCTTCCCCTGCAGACTTCCTCTCTCCAATAACGCTCTATAACGCCCAGATCTGACGGAGATCATTACGTCTCAAGGCTAGATGTTATTTTGGTGTGGTTGCCATGGAGAGGAAATTCCCAAATTACGTCAATCCGGCGTTAATCGTACATGATTGGATAGAATCCGGTCCTTGAGAGTCTAATACGTCTGGTAGTTGAATTTCTGTAGGAGGGAACTGGACATTTTGTTTCCTAAATACTAGCTTTTAAAATGTTATTGACTCTTGTTCTAAGTGATAGAATAAAAACAAAACAGTAACGTTGTGTGACCGTTCGGTGAACTACTTTTTTTATTGCACATAACGGAAATCAAGCGTTAACAGTTCAAAACACCGCTCCGATGTTTTTTAACGAACTCTTTCCTGCTTTTATCTTTTCTTGCGTTCGCCATCTTTAATTTCTAAAAATCAGCAACAAAAACAACTACTTTATTGTAAAATCTTGTGTGGACAATTTATGCAAATATAACAATAAAAAATAATGAAAAAAAGGTGATGACAACGGTGTGGTCAGAGTTTTGACCCACTGTAGGTTTCACATTTTGTCTCTCATATGTGTTTGTTGGCTTGGACAAAATCGACTCCACGTTTCAAGTAGTGGCAGACTAAAACCATGGACAGGTGTGTTCACCTGTGTGTTGGTGGTGTTGAGCACCAGAGACAGGTGTGTTTACCTGTGTGTGGTTGGTGTTCAGCACCAGGGACAGATTCGTTACCCTGTGTGTGGATGGTGTTCATCACCAGAGACAGGTGTGTTTACCTGTGTGTGGATGGTGTTCAGCACCAGAGACAGATATGTTTACCAATGTGTGGATGGTGTTCAGCACCAGAGACAGGTGTGTTTACCTATGTGTACATGGTGTTCAGCACCAGAGACAGGTGTGTTTACCTATGTCTGGATGGTGTTCAGCACCAGAGACAGGTGTCTTTACCTATGTGTGGATGGTGTTCAACACCAGAGACAGGTGTGTTTACCTGTGTGTGGATGATGTTCAGCACCAGGGACAGATGTGTAAACCTGTCTGTGACTGGTGTTCAGCACCAGGGACAGTTTTTTTACCAGTGTATGGATGGTGTTCAGCACTAGGGACAGATGTGTTCACCTGCATATGGATGGTGTTCAGCTCCAATGACGAGTGTTCTAAAATCTGTGTGGAAGGTTTTCAGTACCAAGGACAGGTCTTTTTACCTTTGTGTGGATGGCGTTCAATGTGAAGGACATACATGTTTAACTGTGCGAAGATTGTGTTTAACAAAGAGGAATGATGTGTTCATCTAGGTGTTCATGGTATCCAACAACAACGACAGCCGCGTTTACATGTCTGTTTTTAGGGGTTAGCACCAAGGAGAGTTGTGGTCACCTGTGTTGTGTTGTCTTGTATGTAAGTCATCCTCAGTGACAATGTAGTTGTCATCGATTCTTTATTCTTTGTTGCATGTACCAACATACCATAAATGATGAAAGAACAAATATGTCCAACATAAAAAGAGACACAAAAATATTGCTCTCTATGATATTATCAGATGGAATTCTCTTTTTTATCATTGTAGGTCGGCACTCTAACATTTGATTACTCTTCCAATAGCTTGATTTGTAAAGAGATCTTCACCTGTTTGTTTGATATGTAAACCCCTGCGGTTAGTTCTTGTTCTACTCTTTGCCATGATATGTCCGCTGCACCAACTCTACTTTCAGTGGACGCATAGTACAGTACAACGTTCCGAATGCTGCGTACTTGGCCCTCAAGCGTGTGGACAGCGTCACGTACCTGTAACGCCGCCTCGCGGAAGGAGGCCGCCCTACACGTGATGGGCCACAAGCGGACAGACTTCAGTCGTGTCATGTTGACAAACGCCTTTGCCAGTTGGGAAAGACTCAGCGCCAGCTCATTTCTCGCCAAGTAGAGATTCTGTAGCTCCTGCAAGTGAACCAACCTTTTGGCCATTGCTCTTCCTCCCACGTTTGTTATCGAGGTTTTGATGACATTCAAGGTTCTGAGTTCTTTCAGGTGAGAAAATGTCTCTGAAATCGCTTCCACCCCGTCATCCCTAATATTGTTATCATCAAGGTTAAAAGTTTTCAGGTCATGCAGCAGGTGAAGATGTCCAGCCACTGCGGCTGCTGCTTTTGCAGTAAGTCCGCAGTTTGACAGTAGAAGCCCATACATTCCTCTCAGGTATGGGAAAAGGTTGGCCAGAGCCTCAACATCATTGTCAGAAAGAGTACGTCCGGACAACGATAGAGATGGTATACCCCCGCTGTTTTGAAGGGCCTTTGTCATGTTTGGCAGTCCCTCCAATGCGTACAGCATATACGAGAAGAACTCTGTGTATGTGGAGAAGCCGTGTGACTCCATGTACTCACTTGACGTTCCGTGCACTATGCAGTCGGTTAGAGCATCTGTCAAGGTGAGCGGGAGGGAGATTTTATCTTTCCAGTACCGACACACACAGGGCCAGAAGAGCCGGTTTTCCAGCAGGGCCATCACAACCTCATTGTCAGGATAGCGCTCTTCCAAACCCATGGCGGCTTCACTGTCCTGTTGGAAATACTCTCTGATGTAGAGTATCCACTCAGTCCACCAATCTGCGCGAAAGAATGATAAATTAGTAGTTTTCATGTGTCTTTTTTATCACATCTTAAAATAACAATTATCTGCCAACAGTCCAGTCGTCCTTCTACTCCCGTCTTTAGGAAAAAATGATCGGTTCTAAATCCTACTGCTAAGTGGCGCTGCAAGTAGTAAAAATCTGGTATCAAACGTGACTCAGTCGGTATCCCCCTCATTAAAGTAGAACAAGTCAGCTTGAAATTAGAAGAAAGGTTACCGAAACGTTGATGTTTCTAGTATTGGATGTGCATGAAGAACATTTCTACCCAGTGATTTTCCAACCGATTGAAACTATTCCAGTTTTTTTCTTGCTTTAAGTACAAAATCACAGCTACACACTATTAGTACGTCTCCCTAGTCAAATACAAGGGTCATGTACGGAGCAAGGCTGTTACGGGGCCACTGCAATAGACCGATGCCAGCTGTCAATCATATTTAGCTATTTGTCCAATAAGAGAGAGAGATTCGATCAAGTGGGCGTGGCTTCAACATAACGGTCAATTATAATTACCTGTTGTCTCTGAAGTAGCTGGTGACGTCACAAGCAGATGTACAGACGATGTTGTGGAGGTGGTTGGAAATGTTGTCTGGTCCAGCTGGTAGAACAGATCACAAGTCAGGTATTCTCATTAGTGTAGAAATGATTACCATAACAATGCAACAGCAATTCTCATGACCTTCCTTACTACACCCAGGTGTAAAAATTGGTTCCTGACTTCGGTTTGGGAAGTTAAGGACGGTGGAAGGACATGGATGGGCTCCACTTTACAATACCATACACAGCATGGACTAGACATAATGGGTAACAACCCCAGGCATCAAAATAGACCTCTACCTATTTTTTTTACCAACAGTCAGTTTTAAAACATGCACTATAGCGAAACATATTCTTTGTCTAATTCCAGCCAATTGATTGTGTTTTATTAATCATTTTCGGCCATTCAAAACATCTTATATGTCATGAATATTATAGATATATACCGGTACCATACTACTAACTGTCATCCAACAACAAAATATCAAAAGTACTTTTAAATTAGTAGTAGAGTGATCTATAGCCTGAAATAAAGTTAAGTTCATTAGAGAACGTACCGTCATGTTTTCGTTGTTGTGGAATCTCAGTCTGTTGTGCTGGTTGAAGATGACGGCCACCACTGTTGCAGCAGTCACGGCAATGATGACACCAACACAGACAGTCAACACACACCCTGGACGGGACCTGCAGAACTCACGGCAGTTCTGACTCCATCTCGGTGCGTCATCTTCAGCACCTTCTGTGGAAAAACAAACGAGATGCTATATTAGACAAAAAATTGTGCATTTGATCCTCGCATCCATCTATTTCCGATTTCTACACCAATGAAAGTTGCTAGAAACGTTATTTTAAAAAGGACCTAAAAGTCGTTTTCTAATGATATCTGAATATCATTTTGCTTGTAAAATTGCTTACCCAATCAATAGCCATGTTGAAAAATTACAAGTACTGGTTAAGCTAGCTGGATCAAAATGTACGTCATTGGGGTTTTGATTCCAGGCTACACTGTGCAAAATCTGTCCGTGTGAAATACACTTTCTTACTACACTTAGGTGTAAATGGGAACCTGGCCCCGGTTTGGGATATGAAACACCGAAGGACGGGGATGATACCGATTTTTAAAACAAGGTCAAAGACAAACACCACACCTCTCCCCTCGTTAAAAAAATAAGCAAAGTCTTTATTCTTCGGTACAAAGAAAGATGGAAACCTGAAAAGGAGATCTACACATGGTCACTGATAGGTGACCCCATGCACTTTGTTGATAGACATTAAAGATACAAATTACTCACCCCTTCTGTCATCCCTGGCTCTGTGCCTCCAGAACACCGCATCTTGTGCTGCCACAAACTCAGCATCCAAATCTGCATACACGTTATCTGATGTTGGCTGGCCCAGTTGGTTGTCGTCCATTTTGTAGAAAGGTTGTTGCTCGTTTTTCTCATCAGCTGAGGCGGCGTCCATCTCGTAAAAGGGCTGTTCTTGTTTGTCTCTCTCTTTGGCAGCGGTAACGTCCATCTTGTAAAATGGCTGTTCTTGTTCTTCATCAGCAGGGGAGATGTCCATCTCATAGAATGGATGAGCTGAGGCATTTTGGATCGCGTCTTGTACTGCCAGGAAGTCTGGGTCTAAATCGGCATAAACTTGCATGGATAAGTTGGAATGTTCCTCATCGTTCTCGTAATGTCTATCATAGGCGTGATGCCTGGCAGTGTGTTCTTCATCGTTCTCGTAATGTCTGTCATCAGTGTATTCTTCATCGTTCTCGTAATGCCTGGCAGTGTGTTCTTCATCGTTCTCATAATGCCCGTGATTTCTATCGTACTGGAAATATTTGTGTCTTTCATCGTTCTCGTAATGTCCATGATTTTTATCGTACTGGAAATATTTGTGTTCTTCATCGTTCTCGTAATGTCCATGATTTTTATCGTACTGGAAATATTTGTGTTCTTCATCGTTCTCATAATGTCCATGATTTTTATTGTACAGGAAATATTTGTGTTCTTCATCGTTCTCGTAATGTCCGATTTTTCCATCGCTCTCTCTATTCTCAGCGTTCTGCATTTTGCACTCCTCGCCATATTCTATAACAGGCTTCAAAACTGCTTCTGGGTCTTCCTTTGCACGCAGCGCCTGTCTCTGCCAGTCGAGGATCCGCTTGGTAGACCAGAACCTCTGTCCCACCGGTCTGACGTAGAGCGGGTCCGGCGGGCGGCAGGGCACATCGGCCGGCTGTGGTCGTGGCTCCTTCGGTCGAACCGCAGCAGGTGGAGATACTGTATGGAAATGAGGAAGAAAATAAAAATTGGTAAATGTACGCAATGACGGATTCAACTACAGCACATTTTGTGAACACCTTTGTCAAAAGTGTTCACCACGATGCATAGATTATGTAAATGTAGAAGGTATTTGCATAATTTATCATTGAATTTATACATAGAAGTTTGCTAAACGCGAAGACGTCTCCAGTACAATATATGTATTTTTGGTCAAGAAAAGCAATTTGAATAAGATAAATTATGCTAATTACAGTGTAAGTTGCATAATCAATAAGACAAACGCTAGTTCTGAACCTAGTATGAAGGCTCCAAACATTTCATTGGGGTATGAGATCTCCGAACTCTTGTTTTGATTGTGCTGCAAAGAAATCATTGCCCAAATCTGTATTGTTTACACGTTTACAAAAATTGATGCATGTACATTTACATGTTAATAAACATGGTATAACCACAAAGAAATTACACTGGGCCACATAAAATAGCTTTGTAAGTTCTTGTGTCCAGGCACATAATAGGCACAAAACTATTCGCATAATACCAACATATTTCAGGGATATTTTTCAAATATAAGTGGAACATGCCATCATGTTAGCCAATTCTTTACAGAAACACAACGGATTGCTGTCGGGATTTTCCGGCAAATTCGGCGAGATGTTACGACGTTGCGAATCGGGAATCATCGTTTGTGGTCGGAAAATGTGCGAAATTTCAGCCTGTTTGTGAGACGCGATGACGTCACATTATTAGTCTACTAGTATGTATATGCAATGAGATAGATCTAGAGCGTTGTTAGCTGGAAATTAACGCAGATACACTCGGAACCGGAATTCGAAATTTGTGCAAACTTAACTTGGGCTATCAGCGATGAACGACTGTCTCAAACTGGAGCTGCTACCATTAACGAAAATGAAAGGGAAATTTAAAAAAAAGTAAAAAGGCGTGTCTTTTTGTCTTGCAATTGTTGTTTTCTTGTACTTGACGTCGACATCAAAACCATAAGTTGAAATGGTACGTATTACATGTACCTGTATTCATACGCATATTCTTACAAAACTGCATCATCTATCCTGTATTTTGTACTTTAATCGGGTTCTAAGGGGTAATTTAATGTCCGCCGGCTGTTCAATAAACAATTGTAGTGGCGACTGGATGTATGATGAAAAATGAGTGCAGAAAAATCCCCTTGTATTTTTAACCGATAAGTGGCTTGAGCAATGAATTATATATTCTAACGTTCATAAAACGTCACCGTACCTGCTGTCTTCTTATTGTCATAAATTCTGTCCAACTCGTCGTCTCCACAGGACGGCCCCGCCTGTACCTGTACCCGCCTTGTACTCCTCACACTCTCCTTCTGTAGTAATGGCGGTTTCTTCTCCACTTTTACCGCTGGAGTTCTGCTGGTTTCTCCATCTTCAGCTTTCGAATTTCCGATCCCTTTTCTAACTTCCATGTTGGCTTTTTCCGCCATGTATTGTCTCGCTGAGGAAGGATTTTCTGTATCGCCGCTTCCCCTGCAGACTTCCTCTCTCTAATAACGCTCTATAACGCCCAGAACTGACGGAGATCATTACGTCTCAAGGCTAGATGATATTTTGGTGTGGTTGCCATGGAAAGGAAATTCCCAAATTACGTCAATCCGGCGTTAATCGTACGTGATTGGACGAATCCGGTCCTTGGGAGTCTAATACGTCTGCTAGCTGAATTTTTGTCAGAGAGGGCTTCGACACTTTGTTTTCTGAATACTAGCTTATAAACTTGTCTTGACTCTTGTTCTAAGTGATGGAACGTTAACAAAATCAAAGCAATAACTTTGTGTGCCCGTTCGGTTGTGTTAACTACTATTTTATTGCACATAAAGGAAATCAAACACTAACAGTTCAAAATACTGCATTTCCGCTCCGATGTTTTTTTAACGAACTCTTTCCGGCTTCTTTGTTTTCTTACGTCCGCCATCTTGAATTCCTTAACACCAGGCTAGCAACAAAAACAACTACTTTATTGTAAAATCTTGCGTGGACATTAATTGCAAATAGAAAAAAAATCACGATAAAAGTAATAACAATAGTGTAGTCAGAGTTCTGACCTACTGTCTTAATTTCTGTCTTATATCTGAATTTTTTGCTTTGGAAAAGATGGACTCCACGTTTCAAGTAGTGGCAGACTAAAACAACTTGTAGCCTCTACTAAGACCACACTGACTTAATTTTAAGGTTTAAGGATAATATCCTCTGGAGACACCAAAACTAATATGCCAGTAAACCATAGGACTACACATCCAGTCCATTCTTTAGTAGGTACTGTAAGGCACAATGCAATCGTCGTCCTTTCAATAATTACTGCAATTTTTTGTTTTTTTTGGGGGGGGGGGGCAAGGGCGCTGCGGCCCTAGATACTCTCAGTACCAGAGATAGGCGTGTTCATTTGTGTGTGGATGGTGTTCAGCACCAGGGACAGATGTGTTTACCTGGAAAGATAATCAAAGGGACCACCAAAAAAGTCAATGGGACCACCAAACATTGGTCACATTGGAAAAAATAATCTAAGGGACCACCACAGCTGTGTATAAACAGTGTTCAGCACCTGGGACAGGTGTGCCTTCTTGTGTGGACGGTGTTCAGCACCACGACAGGTGTTTTAATGTGTACGAATTGTGTTCAACACCAGAGACATGTATGTTTACCTGTGTGTAAACGGTGTTTAGCACTAGAGACAGGTGTGTTTACCTGTTTGTGAATGGTGTTCAGCACTAGAGACAGGTGTGTTTACCTGTTTGTGAATGGTGTTCAGCACTAGAGACAGGTGTGTTTACCTGTGTGGATGGTGTTCAGCACTAGAGACAGGTGTGTTTACCTGTTTGTGGATGGTGTCCAGCACCAAGGACGGGTATGTGGAAGGTTTTCAGTACGAAGAGCAGGTCTCTTTACCTCTGTGTGGATGTCATTCGATGAGACAGACATGTGCGTAGATTGTGTTTAGCAAATAATTATTCACCTGTGTGTTGGTGGTGATTAACACTAGGGACAAGTGTTTACTGTGTACGAAATGTGTTCAACACCAGGGACAGGTGTGTTTACCTGTGTGTGGTTGGTGTTCAGCACCATTGACAGGCGTGTTTAACTGTGTTTGGATGATGCTCAGCATCGGGGACAGGCGTGTTTACATGTGTATGGATAATATTAAGCACCAGGGACAGGTGTGTTTACCTGTGTGTGGATGATGTTCAGCACCATGGACAGATGTGTAAACCTGTGTGTGACTGGTGTTCAGCACCAATGACAGTTTTTTTTTACAAGTGTATGGATAGTGTTCAGCACTAGGGACAGATTTGTTCACCTGCATATGGATGGTGTTCAGCTCCAATGACGAGTGTTCTAAAATCTGTGTGGAAGGTTTTCAGTACCAAGGACAGGTCTTTTTACCTTTGTGTGGATGGCGTTCAATGTGAAGGACAGACATGTTTAACTATGCGTAGATTGTGTTTAACAAAGAGGACTGATGTGTTCATCTAGATGTACATGGTATCCAACAACAACGACAGACGTGTTTACATGTCTGTTTTTAGGGGTTAGCACCAAGGAGAGTTGTGGTCACCTGTGTTGTGTTGTCTTGTATGTAAGTCATCCTCAGTGACAATGTAGTTGTCATCGATTCTTTATTCTTTGTTGCATGTACCAACATACCGTTAATGATGAAAGAACAAATATGTCCAACATAAAAAGAGACACAAAAATATTGCTCTCTATAGATGCGTCAGATGATATTATCAGATGGAATTCTCTTTTTTTATCATTGTAGGTCGGCACTCTAACATTTGATTACTCTTCCAATAGCTTGATTTGTAAAGAGATCTTCACCTGTTTGTTTGATATGTAAACCCCTGCGGTTAGTTCTTGTTCTACTCTTTGCCATGATATGTCCGCTGCACCAACTCTACTTTCAGTGGACGCATAGTACAGTACAACGTTCCGAGTGCTGCGTACTTGGCCCTCAAGCGTGTGGACAGCGTCACGTACCTGTAACGCCGCCTCGCGGAAGGAGGCCGCCCTACACGTGATGGGCCACAAGCGGACAGACTTCAGTCGTGTCATGTTGACAAACGCCTTTGCCAGTTGGGAAAGACTCAGCGCCAGCTCATTTCTCGCCAAGTAGAGATTCTGTAGCTCCTGCAAGTGAACCAACCTTTTGGCCATGGCTCTTCCTCCCACGTTTGTTATCGAGGTTTTGATGACATTCAAGGTTCTGAGTTCTTTCAGGTGAGAAAATGTCTCTGAAATCGCTTCCACCCCGTCATCCCTAATATTGTTATCATCAAGGTTCAAAGTTTTCAGGTCATGCAGCAGGTGAAGCTGTCCAGCCAATGAGGCTGCTGCCTTTGCAGCAAGTCCGCAGTCTGACAGTAGAAGCCCATACATTCCTTTGAGGTATGGGAAAAGGTTGGCCAGAGCCTCAACATCAGTGTCAGAAAGAGTACGACCAGACAACGATAGAGATTGTATACGCCTGCTGTTTTGAAGAGGCTTTGTCATGTTTGGCAGTCCCTCCAATGCGTCCAGCATAGCCGAGAGGAACTCTGTGTATGTGGAGAAGCCGTGTGACTCCATGTACTCACTTGACGTTCCGTGCACTATGCAGTCGGTTAGAGCATCTGTCAAGGTGAGCGGGAGGGAGATTTTATCTTTCCAGTACAGACACACACATGGCCAGAACAACCGGTTTTCCAGCAGGGCCATCACAACATCATTGTCAGGATAGCGCTCTTCCAAACCCATGGCGGCATCACTGTCCTGTTGGAAATACTCTCTGATGTAGAGTGTCCACTCCGTCCACCAATCTGCGAAAAAATAATAAACTAGTAGTTTTTTCGTCTCTTTTTTTCACTGCTTAAAATAACAATCACAAGCACAGCCCAATCGTCCATCTGCTCCCGTCTCCAGGAAAGTAATGATCGGTTTTAATTCCCACTGCTAGGTGGCGCTGCAGGTAGTAAAATCTGGTATCAAACGTGACTAAGTCGGTATCCCCCTCATTAGAATAAAATAAGTCAGCTTAAAATTAGAAGAAAGGTTACCGAAACGTTGACTTTACTAGTATTGGTTGTGCATGAAGAACATTTCTACCCAATGATTTACCAACCTAATGAAAGTATTCACGAGTTTTTCTTGCTTTAAGTTCAAAATCACAGCTACAGTCTATCAGTACATTAACCAAAAACGAAGGGTCACATACAGAGCAAGCTCATACGGGGCCACTGCAAGAGACCGATCCCAGCTGTCAATCAAGTTAACTATTTGGCCAATAAGAGAGAGATTCGGTCACGTGGGCGTGGCTCCAAGTTAACGGTCTATTATAATTACCTGTTGTCTCGGAAGAAGCTGGTGACGCCACAGGCAGGTGTACAGACGATGTTGTAAAGGTGGTTGGAAGTGTTTTCTGGTCCAGCTGGTAGAACAGATCACAAATCAGGTATTCTCATTAGTGTAGAAATGATTACCATAACAATGCCCAGCAATTCACATGACCTTCCTTACTCCACCCAGCTGTAAAAATGGGAACCTGACTTCGGTTTGAGAAGTTAAGGGCGGAGGAAGGCCATAGACGGGCTCCACTACCCAATACCATGCATAGACACCGCCTAGACACAATGGAAAACATGGATAGCACCCCTAGGCATCAAAATAGACCTGTACCTACTTTTTTTCACTAGCAGAGTCAGTTTTAAAACATACTATTAGCTAAACATATTCTTTGTCTAATTCCACACAATCTATTGTGTTTTATTAATGGATTTCGGCCATTCAAAACATGTTATATGTCAAGAACGTTTGAACATAAACCGGTACCATGTTTGTAACGGTCATACAACAACAAGGTACTAATATATGATTTTATGATGTTTATTTGCAAAATCATGCCCGAGGGCTAATTGCATATATTACAAGTACTTTTAAATTGATATCAGTGTGATCTGTGGCCTGAAATAAACTATTGGTTAATGAGAGAACATACCGTCATGTTTTTGTAGAGAGGGAATCTCGGTCTGCTGTGTTGGTTGAAGATGACGGCCACCACTGTTGCAGCAGTCACGGCAATGATGACACCAACACAGACAGCCAACACGCACCCTGGACGGGACCTGCAGAACTCACGGCAGTTCTGACTCCATCTCGGCTCGTCATCTTCAGCACCTCCTGTTGAAAACAAACGAGATGCTACATAAGACAAGAAAATTGTGCATTTGATTCTCGTTAACATCTATCTCTGCTTTCTACCCCAATGAAAGATATTAGAAACTTTATATTCTACAAATGACCTAAAAGTCGTTATCTAATGATATCTGAATATATTGCTTTTGCTTGAAACATTGTTACAATCAATAGCCATGTTGATAAAAAACAGCTAGTGTTTAAGCTGACAGAGACTGGATCAAAATGTACGTCATTCGGGTTTTGATTCCTGGCTACACTGTGCAAAAGTTGGTCCGTGTAAAATACACTTTCTTACTTTAGTTGTAAATGGGTACCTAGCTCCGGTTTGGAATATGAAACACGGAAGGAAGGGGATGATAACGATTTTGAAAACCAGGTCAAAGACAAACACCACACCCCTCCCCTCGTTAAAAAATACCTTTCGTACATATATTCCCAGCATAAGCAAAGTCTTTATTCTTCTGTACAAAGAAAGATGGAAAACTGAAAAGGAGTAGTACACATGGTCACTAATAGGTGACCCCATGCGCTTTGTTGATAGACATTAAAGATACAAATTACTCACCCCTTCTGTCATCACTGGCTCTGTGTCTCCAGAACACCGCATCTTGTGCTGCCACAAACTCAGCATCCAAATCTGCATACACGTTATCTGATGTTGGCTGGCCCAATTGATTAGTGTCCATTCCGTAGAAAGGTTGTTGCTCGTTTTTCTCATCAGCTGAGGCGGCGTCCATCTCGTAAAAGGGCTGTTCTTGTTTGTCTCTCTCTTTGGCAGTGGTGACGTCCATCTTGTAAAATGGCTGTTCTTGTTCTTCGTCAGCAGGGGAGATGTCCATCTCATAGAATGGCTGAGCTGAGGCATTTTGGATCGCGTCTTGTACTGCCAGGAAGTCTGGGTCTAAATCGGCATAAACTTGCATGGATGAGTTGGAATGTTCCTCATCGTTCTCGTAATGTCTGTCATTGTCGTGATGCCTGGCAGTGTGTTCTTCATCGTTCTCGTAATACCTGGCAGTGTGTTCTTCATCGTTCTCGTAATGCCTGGCAGTGTGTTCTTCATCGTTCTCGTAATGCCTGGCAGTGTGTTCTTCATCGTTCTCGTAATGTCCGTGATTTTTATCGTACTGGAAATATTTGTGTTCTTCATCGTTCTCATAATGTCCGTGATTTTTATCGTACTGGAAATATTTGTGTTCTTCATCGTTCTCGTAATGTCCGTGATTTTTATCGTACTGGAAATATTTGTGTTCTTCATCGTTGTCATAATGTCCGTGATTTTTATCGTACTGGAAATATTTGTGTTCTTCATCGTTCTCATAATGTCCGTGATTTTTATCGTACTGGAAATATTTGTGTTCTTCATCGTTCTCGTAATGTCCGTGATTTTTATCGTACTGGAAATATTTGTGTTCTTCATCGTTCTCATAATGTCCGATTTTTCCATCGCTCTCTCTATTCTCAGCGTTCTGCATTTTACACTCCTCGCCATATTCTATAACAGGCTTTAAAACTGCTTCTGGGTCTTCCTTGGCACTCAGCGCCTGTCTCTGCCAGTCGAGGATTCGCTTAGTAGACCAGAACCTCTGCCCCACCCGTCTGACGTAGAGCGGGTCCGGCGGGCGGCAGGGCACATCCGCCGGCTGTGGTCGTAACTCCTTCGGTCGAACCGCAGCATGTGGAGATACTGTATAGAAATGAGGAAGAAAATAAAAATTGGGAACATGTGACGTTACACATGTACAAGACATTTGGTGAACACCTATTGAAATATATATTTCATAATATATTCCATATATTATGGAAATAAGGAAAATATTTGTATATTTCCAGCGTATGTAACTATCTAGTACAGTATGTATTATTGTACATGTGCGAGACATTTGGTTAACACCTATTGAAATATATTGCACAATATATTCCATATATTGTGGAAATAAGGAAAATCATTGTATAACTATGTATATATCTAGCGTATGTAACGCTAGTTCACCTTTATCCGTTGGGTAACCTATATCCGTTGTTTTTAAAAACAGGGTGTTTAGGCACCTCAAGCCGACGGGTTGTAGTTTTTAACTGCAATACACTGAAAATATTACAATTTGGAACCAACGTCCGTTGACGTGATATCCCCACATACCCTTTTTTTTAAAGCAACGGACATAGGTTACCCAACTGATAAAGGTGAACTAGCGTTATGTCTCTAGCACAGTATGTATTTTTGGTTAAAAAACATTATGAATTAAACATCAATTACAGTGAAAGTTGCATAATTAATCAGACAATGGAGGTATGAGGTCTCCGAACTCTCGTTTTGATTGTGCTGCAAAGAAATCATTGCCCAAATCTGTATTGTTTACACGTTTACAAAAATTGATGCATGTACATGTACATGTTAATAAACATGGTATAACCACAAAGAAATTACACTGGGCCACATAAAATAGCTTTGTAAGTTCTTGTGTCCAGGCACATAATAGGCACAAAACTATTCGAATATTACCAAGAACATATTTCAGGGATATTTTTCAAATATATGTGGAACATGCCATCATGTTAGCCAATTCTTTACAGAAACACAACGGATTGCTGTCGGGATTTTCCGGCAAATTCGGCGAGATGTTACGACGTTGCGAATCGGGAATCATCGTTTGTGGTCGGAAAATGTGCGAAATTTCAGCCTGTTTGTGAGACGCGATGACGTCACATTATTAGTCTATTAGCATGTATATGCAACGAGATAGATCTAATGGGTTGTTAACATTTGAATTAACGCAGGAGACACTGTATGAACCGGAATTCAAAATTTTTCCAAACTTAACTTGAGCTATCAGTTTTAAACTTAAACTGCTAACATTGATCAAAAATGAAAGGGAAATTTTGAAAAAAAAGTGAAAAGGCGTGTCCTTTTATCTTGCAATTGTTGTTTTCTTGTACTTGACGTCGACTTTAAAACCATAAATTGAAATGCTACGTATCACATGTACCATACATTCTTTAGCATATTCTTACAAAACTGCATCATCCTGTATATTGTACTTTAATCGCGTTCTAAGGAGTAATATCCGCAATCTGTTGAATAAACAACTGTAATAGCGACGGGGTGTATATAATGAAGTGCAGACAAATCCTCGTGTATTGGAAACAATCAATGGTTTGAGAAACAATGAATTATATATTTTACAGCGTTCATAAAACGTCACCGTACCTGCTTTCTTCCTCCTGTCATAAAGTCTGTCCAACTCGTCGTCTCCACAGGACGGACCCGCCTGTACCTGTACCCGCCTTGTACTCCTCACTCTCTCCTTCTGTAGTAATGGCGGTTTCTTCTTCACTTTTACCGCTTGAGTTCTGGTGGTTTCTCCGTCTTCAGCTTCCAAATTCCCGATCCCTTTCCGAACTTCCATGTTGGCTTTTTCGGCCATGTGTTTTCTCTGCTGAGGAAGGATTTTCTGTATCGCCACTTCCCCTGCAGACTTCCTCTCTCCCATAACGCTCTATAACGCCCAGAACTGACGGGGATCATTACGTCTCAAGGCTAGATGATATTTTGGTGTGGTTGCCATGGAGGGAAATTCCCAAATTACGTCAATCCGGCGTTAATCGTACGTGATTGGATGGATCCGGTCCTTGAGAGTCTAATACGTCTGCTAGCTGAATTTTTGTCAGAGAGGGCTTCGACATTTTGTTTCCTGAATACTAGCTTATAAAATGTTCTTGACTCCTGTTCTAAGTGATGGAACAAAAACAAAACAATAACTTTGTGTGACTGTTCGGTTGTGTTAACTACTTTTTATTGCACATAAAGGAAATCAGACACTAACCGTTCAAAAGACTGCATTTCCGCTCCGATGTTTCTTTTAACGAACTCTTTCCGGCTTCTTTGTTTTCTTACGTTCGCCATCTTGAATTTCTAAACATCAGCAACGAAAACAACTACTTTATTGCAAAATCTTGCGTGGACATTGTTAATTGCACATAGACAAAATCATCATAAAAAAAGTGACAACAACAGTGTGGTCAGAGTTTTGACCCACTGTGGGTTTCGAAATTTACCTGTCTTACCTGCGACTGCATATAGTGTACTAGTGAATGTCAGAGCTAGAAGCGACTGTATATAGTATATAATACTAGTAAACGCCGGAGCGAAGTACTTTCCGGATGGTACCCAGGCTAGTACTAAACAGAAAGCCCGACAAAATATGCCTAAAACACATAAAAAACAGCCGGACCCAAACCTCTGCTTAGAGAGTACATTCATAGCCATGATAGCCATTAATATTACCGAAGAGTCAGCGTACTTGTAAAGATATAGGTACAGAGCAAGCGAGGCTTATAATAGTGAACTATGTGTCAAGTTTTTGGTCGCATCAGTGGCTCAATATTTGGTCAATACACGGTCATCGTCTCATAGTCAACACACCTGGTCATCATTTCCCATTGTCCATACATGGTACGGTGTGCTAGGTTCTTTTATGTAATCGCCGCTATATTCTCTGTAATACGAGCAATCGCTGTTATTGTTTACATCCGGGGTATTCGGCGCACGAGCGCTGACTGGTAGGCAAAAAGCGTTAGGAGATCAGATTACTAATTAGCATACCGGCGCGGAAGCAGATCGTACTGTTTACGCGAATTTGCGCATTTTCAGCCACGTTTTTATCGCATCCATGGGATTTTTTCAGATTTTGTATTTTTTTCACTACTTCTTAGTCTTTTTTTTTTTTTCTTGTGTAATATTTTGGGAGAAAATGACCCTTGCCCTCTTGACTTCCGTCATGTGTTTCCGGTTGTTTTGATTTTCCCGCCGTACGGGCTTTCTGTCATCCGTTCCGGGCTGTTATATTTCTGTTCCTAATGTGGTTTAATTAATACGTTTAATCAATATGAGTTCTTCAAACAGCTACATTAGCTCTTTGGAGCCTAATGACCGAACCAGGTATTTTGAGAAATTAATGGTAAGTGTCGAAGACGCCGGCGATAGTTCAAACCCGGAAGTGACTGGTTCGGCGGTGACTGGTGACGGTGTACGCCTACCTGACCCATACAGTCTGACAGGTGAGGATCATGTGTACATGTGTTTCTAGATTTTGATAAGGTAGATTTTTGTGTCAGATAAAGGTTACAAAAACATGAGTACGTGTAAGTGTGTTTGTTGCTAATCTCTAGAAATTCTGGCTACGTAACGTTATGTTTATTATCATTTGTATGTTATACAGGTTGGAAGGATGATTTGAGCCTCTGGCCAGATACGGACTATGGGTGCATCTACACCTACCTAATCGAGGCTCCAGGTCCGTTTAACGGAGAAGCCATGAAAGCCTATAAATCCCTGGAGGCGTACAATCTCTTTATAAGTGGCCATGTGAGGGAGTGCAGGTACCACCCTATTGGAAAAAATGTGAAGGTCTGCTTCCTTAAGGCCAAGGTTGTGCCAGGTGGGTGTTGGAGTGCATTGGAACAATATTTCTACTTACATGTACCTGTAGTGAGAACTCTTGAAGATGAAGAATGAGATGCGTGATTAGTATTTAACTGTCAGATACGTTTTTATATTTACTGTATTATCTTTTTTTTCTGTTACATTTGTGTTTCAGGACAGAGAGTAACAGAGACTCCTCACAACCCATGGGTGTGTTTGACCAAAAAAGAGGGTTATGTCATGGCAGCTCACTGCACTTGTATGGCAGGGTAGGTAATATAACTGCATTGACCATCATATCCAAAAAGTCACATTTTTATCTAACAGTGTTCTCGTCAGATGAGGTCCATGGCAAGAAACAGTTTTAGAAATAATGAAAGTCAAACTAGTACTCACCTGTAAATGTTCCTCCGTATATTTCCAGGGAGGAGCGACCATGCAGTTTGTATGTGGCAAGATAACTGTCTTAAAGAAGAGGCCGCTTCTGCTTTCTCACAACTGAGGAAGCTGTGTCCCACTGCCAGTGCTGTCATTAAAGAGGAGGAGGACACAGACACAGCATCAGAAGATGAGTCAGATGTCAACACAGAGACGCTTCCCCTGTGGTATACAGGTCTTGTCATCCAGCCAAAGTCCCTGTTACTAGTGTTAGTGTAGACAGCATCCTTGAGGATGTTCGGTGCAACCCCGAGCAAATCACAAACCTCAACAAAGCTACAGTGGGGCAGTCCAAGTCTGCTTTATGGCGTCAGCAACGCAAGGGTCGTGTGACTTCTACATCCATGCATGATGTCCTTCATGCATCAAACCCCACCACTGCAGTACGGAAGGTCATGCAATATGACTGCAAGGATTTGAGCCAAGTGAGTTAACTGAAAACTAGTACAGTGTACACTTGCAGGAAGCCATTTTTCGTAGGTAATTAAGGCACACAAAGAGACAACATTACCCTGTATATTGGAACATGTACCATAATAATCCCAGAGCAAGTGTAGCTCTGATCTTTATTTGGATTTAAACAATACCAGGAGTCTAAATATTTCTGCAAAGTGTGACAGTCTAAATGTTCAGTCAATGCGAGATAGTGTCATATTAGAGATGTAATTCATTTGTGCTTTCTATGTCAGAAATTCTAAATAGGGAATTTCACTTTCAGGTTCCAGCTATACAATGGGGGATGAAACAGGAGGAGAAGGCAAGGCAACAGTACCTGGAAGCTACCTTGTGCATCTGCAAGGATGTGAAATTGGAGGAAGTGGGGCTCATTCTCTACAAGGATTTTCCCTTCATAGGTATAGCTAATTTTGGCTCTTACTTCAAACTTATGAAGTATAGTACATGTAATTGAGTACCAACTACACAATGTCTAATTGACTTATGATTTTGTTGATGTAACAATGAAATACATGTACTTGTTTTAACAATTGCACTGTATTCGTACCAAGTGAATATGTGCCATTTGCAGCATTTGGCAAGTATCAAAAGTAAGTACATTATGTTCATGTTTGAAATATCAGAAACTTTGCCACTAATTTGAACATTACTGTTGTATATATAGGTGCATCTCCTGATGGGATGAGACAGTGTTCATGCCATGGAAGAACTGTGATTGAGATCAAGTGCCCATACAAGTACAGGGACATCTATCCTGCTGCAGATCTGTGTCTATCAGATGCCAACTACTGTTTAGATAAGGATTGTAAGCTAAAGACAGGGCACAGATATTACACCCAAGTCCAGACACATATGCTGGTTACCGGTGTCTCAACATGTGATTTTGTAGTGTGGACTAATGCAGGCATGGTTGTAGTAAATGTTCCAAGGGACCAGTCACTGTTAAATGTAATGTTGTCTACATGTGTCCAGTTTGTAAAGTCCAGTCTTATCCCTGAGATACTGACCCACAAGAAACAGTGTGGAGACTCTGGAGTAGATGTGACTTTCCAGGAAGATGATGACCCAAACAAACGTTACTGTTCTTGTCAGAAACCAGCATATGGTAGGATGGTAAAGTGTGATAACAATGAATGTGAGTCAGAATGGTTCCATTACAAATGTGTTGGCATCAAGAGAAAACCAAGGGGCCATTGGTTCTGTCCCAGTTGTCAATGCTAAATCCTACTGGACAGTTTGAAATACTAAAAATACTAGTATAACAATAGAAGGCATTTTACAGTTTTATGTCATGTTTTAAAAAACTAATGTAAAACAAGTAAGAATTGTACTTTGTGGTATACTTATTATATTGTAGTGGGCTTCCCAAAAATTTGTTTTGTGTCCCTTTAACATTTTACCTTCAATCTCAGTATTTTGATATACAGAAAAGGCCAGCTCGTGCAGACAACATTGCCATTAAAAATTACTTGATTAGCTTTGGAAGTAAGTTTGTAAGAGCCGCACAGATAACAACACTGTCACTGAGTAGAGGGGCAAATGTTAATGGACAGATTTGGCTGAGAATTTGGAAGTTCTTGATTCTTTCAATTGCACGTTCTACATGAATTCTTAGAGTTGATATCTGTCTGGCATCTTGGACGATACGCCCCGGGAGTTGTGTCCTTCCTGTGGTAAATGGTGGCATAACTAGTGTTGCTCCTTTCAGGGCAAGTTCCTCAGAAATGGTGAATCCCCGATCTGCCATAATCATATCACCATATTCCACTTTGTTATAGAAACGACTTTTTAGCGTAATGTCTTTATCAGAAATTCTTCCACCCCAGGAACTGGACAGAAATGACACTGCTCCATAAGGTGTAATACCTACCAGAAATTTGAACGTATGATGGTGTTTGTAGTTACTCCAGGTCTTTGCTCGGGTCTTTAAATTGTATGGCCTCTCAGTGAAAATCTCTGAGCAATCAATGATGACTCTACAGTTTGAGTATTTTTTTTTCCGAAATTTTTTGGGAAGATTGCGCTTTACGGTTTCCTTGGACGGCCAATGAATCAGGAACTTTAGTCGGACAGCTAAGATTGGAATACAACGGTTTATGACTTTTGAAACTGTGGAGGCAGAAACACTAAATCTCAAAGCTAGATCAGCATTTTTGAGGCCTAGTCTCAACTTCATGAGAGTCATGAGTATTTGATCCTGCTGACACATGGACTTTAGAGGAGCAATGAAATCACTAACAAGTCTAAACACAAACATAAACAGTGCAACAGTAGGTATTCCAGTGAAGAGCTTGCATTTTGCATCTGTGAGATTGGAGGCTGATGTTGATGATTTCTTGATTTGTTCTTGAAGGTGATCACGTTCTTCCCTAAGGTTGTCAGCTTCACTTTTGAGGGACTCGCAAAACTGTTCCAACTTACATTTCTCCTCTTGTACTTTTGTGAGCTGTTCTCTCAGAGTCTCTACACTTTCAGGAAGGGGTCTCTCAGAGTCTCTACACTTTC
>NC_049988.1:3293709-3374396 GCF_000003815.2 Branchiostoma floridae | reverse complement strand
CTAGGTGTAAACTCTAACATGAGTAACTACAGGGATCTTTGTGAGATTTAACTGAATCCTTGGTAAACTTTCCATGGTCATCTTCTCAGGCAAGGAGGTAGAGTATAGCAATGTTTCACACAGGCATGAACAGCCTGCCTGCATGAACAGCATGAGCAGTAAATCAAATTTCAATAAAGAAACATTGAAAACCCCAATGTTACCTACCGATCTTTCTTGGCAACTGGGTTTCTTGAACGATTGCAACTTGCTGAGGTTGGGAGGTTAAACAAGCTTGGGACGTAATCTGGATCTGCAGGGTCTTTAGAAGGGTTCCCTGCAATGCAAGAAGCAAAGAACTTGTCAGTATTATAAACATGATTTTAAAATGAGGTGGCAATTGGTCTTGTAGTTAGGGTGTAGGACTCATAATCCAAAGATAAGTATGAGTTGGAATCCCTGATAGGTCACTTTGTTGTTGTGCCCTTGGGAAAGGTACTTAAACCATACTTTACACCTATTTCCTCACTTCACTAAGGTGAAAAATGAGTACCTGGCTTCGGCTACACACCTCGGCATGTTAAACTGAAAGAACCCACCACACTTATCGAAAAGAGTAGGGGATCATCCCGGTGTGAGTGGATCAAACTCCACAGTCTGGTTCTTTCTTTCCCCTGCACTATCCCACAATGGTCCGGACCAAGGTGGAGGTCTACCCGCTGGGGGCCTCCCCACACAATATGCTCCAGTAGGGGCCATCTGGGGGTATTCCCATGTAGATGTAGATGATTTTAAAGACATTTTAAAACATTTGTAGATGTCTTCGTCAATCAGTTAAGTGATGTACGTTATACTTCTGGTATACTATATATGTATACGTCCATCCCAGATACTTTACCACTATTTATAAGTCAGACCCCCCCTCCCACGTGGACGCGCTGTAAAACTTTGATACATGTAACATTAATATTCACTATCCTTGATATGGCATGAATCAGCGACAAAACTTACTTAAGCTTTCCGCAGATGTGTAACGAAAAGTACACTATTACATCACGAAAAATGTATTTATGCAAGGGGGACAACAACAAAATATAAAACATATAGATCACAAACCTGAGATGAAATGGTCGCTGCACACTCTCTCGTGGCCTCGTGGTGTCCACGCCGCGGTCGGGTTTTTCTTTCCCTGCTCAAAATCTGACCTTTTTAAGGCTCTAAGCCATGCAGCCCTTCGTCCTGGTTCCGCAGGGATTCTAAAAAACTTCTTTCTACTGCCTTTATCCTTCCTGTTAGTACAATTCAGCGCACAACAACTGGTCGGCATGTTTGCGTTTCCCGCGCGCAACTGGTGGGCGAGGAGGGTTCAGCCAGCCCTCCTCGCCCACCAGCAGCTTTTTGCCTACCATGACGTCACGTGACGTAACCGTGACGTCAGCGCGATCGCTCGTATTTGGATCCATTATGTTACCTTCACAGAAGGTACATACTGTTTTTGCTTTGTTTCTTCTTCTTCTTCTTCTTTTCCGCACAAATAAAAAACAGGAATATCTCCGAAACTAGACCTTGGAATATCTCGTAATTCAGCAAGCTGGTAGGTCTGCACATAAGACACTGCACCTTGGTCATTTGGTCCCCTAAAGATACCAAAAAATGATTTTATGGGGCAAAAAAGGGTGAAAAAACTAGCAATATTAACACAAAATCGAACTTTCGAGCCCCAATAGAACGCTAGAACTACGTTCCAAGGACCCGAGGTCAACGACCGGTAGCTATGGAACCCGCCAGGGAGATATGGAACATGGTGTTCGAACGAGGTCAACGACCGCTGCTACGCAACACGGAAGTGTCCGCCCGTCAAATGATGACTTCATCTTGCTTTAGACGGCCTGAATTGAGCCAGAAGCCGTCCTCTGAATGATTTGTGGAATTCATTTTGCCAAGAAGTAATAAGAGATCAAGAAATTCACAGAGCTTTGACTTTATTTTGCCGAATATCGGCACCCTTTGCAATCAAATTCAAAACGGGAAGGTAGATGATGAAATTGAGCGTAGGCAGAATGAAATTTAATGCCCCCAAAGTATCAAAATGTGTCTCGGTCTAGGTCAGTTCTAAGTATTTGTTTCGATACTTTCCTTGATTTTGTCTAAGCTATAGGTTTTGCAACCTGCACAAGCCAGTTTTACCATGAGCCATCCAAACATTGTTCAGATTGAGTCGGGGCGGCGGCGGCGGCGGCCGCCGCGCGTTGTGTTTGAGTTACGTAGAATCGAGAACACACACGGTGTGTAGTGCGCCAGCACTCGTCTTTTGATTCCACTGGTGTTTTCACGATTCTGTAAAAGCCGAGGTTGAGTTGCGTGCTCCGCGCGATAATTTGGTGAACAAACGCACTCAGAGAGAATAACTACTAACGTTAGCACTAGTGCAATTTTCTCAGACAGGCCAATAACTGTGGTAACGCTACGTGTATGTGGTAACGTGGGGATTTCTTTGGATGTTTCCTGACATTATAAGTAAGGCCATGTTTTTTTTTAAACTTTTCATGGTCCAATCCATGAACTTTATTTACAGGTATACAAATTCGGTATTTACATATTGTACAATGATATAATTACATTACTAAAGGGATTATTTCTCCCCATTTTTGTCCAGCTCTAGATTCTGATAAATTACTTTCTGTAACTATTCAAGTTTCTATAGAATAATGTAAAACAATTTGTGTTACTGAAACATTTCTTATCTTTGTATAACACCCATGATTTGAATATAGAGTACAACGCTATAGCTAGTATATGGTTCCCTGCTTTTGAGTTGTGTACCTTTCTCGGAATTCCAAGGATGCATGTTTCAAAATTGTTAATGTTACTATTTGTCTTGATCACATATAGAAGTCTAGATACTCTTTCCCAAAAGTTTTCTAATCTGGCGCAACTAAAGAACATATGTTCCTCATTCTCTGTCACCTTACAAATGTTGCAGAGAGGAGAGTCTATTATCTTCCATTTGTAGAGATTATTATTGCATGGCAGAATCCTATGTAGTAGTTTGTACATGAAATTTGACAATTTTCGTTCAGTTGTGAAGTAGATTGTTCTGTCAATCCACGGAATTTGAAACGATTCCAGATTTCTGTCGAAAGTGGACGCCCATGTTTCCAAGCTATGGGCCATGTTGATTTGATTATATGGATGACATCCGCGCTCGCACCAATTTTCGGCCGTTTTCCAAAAAAAAAAAGTTTTCGACCACACATTAAATTGTGCAAAGCAGCTGTGAAATGAGCACAAATATTCTGTAGATTGAAAAAAAAGTATCAAAAAACAGATAACTAATCATAGTCTAATGTCATAGAATGCCAAAATAAATCTAAAGTCAAAGAATAAGATGTGAAAGGACAGAAATAAAAAAATCTACTGTTGGTAGGGGGAGGTACCAGTACAGAAAATTCAGGTCCCGTTCAGGTCAAGAGGATCATTTTCAGGTCCGGATCTGAACCTGGACCTGATTGTCTGTGGAAACTTGAGAACTGGCAATACTCAAAACAATGGTAATTGGTCAGTTTTGCTACAAAGGAATCTGTTTGGTGGATTATTGGACTCCCAATGGCATTTAAAAATCCCATCTCCAAGTAATAAAGGCTAACTGTCTCTGTACCTTTGACTGTAGAAACTTGGTACAATTGACTATAAACTCTACTTGACTTCCTCTTGTTGTCTTCTTGGCCCCCGGTAAGACCCCAAATGCCTGCCGACATCGTGTATCCATTTTGTAATTGGCGAAACCTGTTCCTCTGATTTTTTTCCAGGTCTGTTTTTTTTATCGGATTGGTCCAAGAAGAAAAAAAAATGTCTTGCACCCGTATAATGTACTGGTCCCTACACCTTACTGTTGGTATACCGTACTATGTGTGTTTAGTCCTATGTGAAACCTTCCTGGCCACTTTGATCTCATACTGGAGGCAACTCTTTTTTTTGGCCAAACTTTTTTTTTATTCGCTCGCTCGCATCAGTTATGGAGTTCCCAGAGGATGTCATCCATATAATCAAATCAACATGGCCTAACTGACATATAATCATAAAAATGTAGCGAGACCTGTTCGTTTTTATCCACAGTACTGAATAGGAACGTTTACTCAAGTTCATGCATAGAGCTGTCGTCCAAATGAAACACGGAATGGTGTCACGGTTCTAGTTAACCGATTTTTGAGTAAAAAAAAACATTTTGAGAAAAAAGAAACACATGACTACGTTAGACGCAAGGTCACTGCGTGTTGCCGGCGGTTACATAAACAAAACATGCATAACGATCGTCATGCAAACTCAAAGTTTTACGCCTGAGACATAAAGGTATGTGAAACAAAAACGATGGACTTGATGAGTTTATTTCGCTATTAAACTGACCTTGAACAAACACGATTAACTGCAGCGTGGAACGCCCGCCCCATCTTAAGTCACAGTCATTCCGTTCACCTTGTTGTTCATCATGTAAGTTACCACAGCGCTGCGTTGGTCCCCAGCAAGCAAGTGGAGCACGGAAACGAAGTCTGGGTGAATTACAATTAATCTACTTAACCGTTACAGCTTTATACACGGTGAGAGTGGCCGACACAGCACAAAACCCCAGGCACAAAGTCAACGCGAAAGTTTAGTGTAGCAGAAACCTAACCCCTTGAAGTTTGCATGATTGACAGGCGGACGGGTTCGAAGTGTGCCGGGCGGCACGTATTGATAATGAGGGCATAAACAAACTACGTACATCAAACGTAAATCAAAATTGTTTGCTAAAAATTAAAGGAAATTTATGAAATGTGAATTGCGGACTCTGAAAAAAATGATCGAGCCGTTCAAATATGAATGAATTTACACAGATTGACAGGAAGCATATAGCAGAGGAAGCATATAGCGGAGAAGAGCTGCGTACTGTGAAGATTACATGGAGTGTGCAGGGGTAGCCATGTCAATTTCAGCTCTGAGAGTATCCGTCAACTGCGTGACGTGAACGAATATAATAGATTTGTGGCAATCTTAGCGATTACGCTAACCAGCTGTTTCTATGAATTTGTGCGATTTACAGTAGTTGGTAACCACTAGACGGCGATCGCGCCGCGCTCTTAGGCCATGTTGATTTGATTATATGGATGACATCCTCCGGGAACACCAAAACTGATGCGAGCGAGCGAATAAAAAAAAAAGTTTGGCCAAAAAAAAAAGTTGCTTTCAGTATGAAATCAAAGTGGCCAGGAAGGTTGAACATAGGACTAAACACACTTAGTATGGTATACCATGACCCTCTGGACCTGAATTCTCTGTACTGGTACCTCCCCCAACCAACAATAGATTTTTTTCTTTCCGTCCTTTCACAACTTATTCTTTGACTTTAGATTCATTTTGGCATTCTATATATGGCACTAGTTATCTGTTTTCTGATACTTTTTCTTCAATCTACGGAATATTTGTGCTCATTTTACAGCTGCTTTGCACAATTTATTGTGTGGTCGAAAACTTTTTTTTTTTTTGGAAATGGCCGAAAATTGGTGCGAGCGCGGATGTCATCCATATAATCAAATCAACGTGGCCTTACTGCGACATAAATAGGATTGTGTAGCCTTCGATTTCACACTGGGTATATTATAGAAAACGTAAAAGTGTGACTGAGCATGCTGAGGAGAACCCTTCGCGCTGCGTAGTACAAGCGGCAAACTCTGTGAGACGTTTTTGTGAATGTACCTTCCGATTTTGTGCTACGCTAGACAGTGTGCCGTAACTTGGTAGGCTTGTTTTAATTTTGCTCTCTTCAAAGTTAGTCTAATTCAAGAAGACAGAAACGAGAATTCAATTCTATAATATTTTGGCTTCCTTTTGACAATAAAAATGTGACTGTGTGTACTTCTTGTCTCACGTGAGGCTGTATCTAGCACAATACAATCTAGCTGATGTTTTCACGGGGAAACGGGCTGAATGCACTGTTTGCGACGGTCCGACTAAGAAAATCATTACGAAAAAAACACCACCGCCAACACCAAGAAAATCTGCCTACCTTTTAGGAAATATCTTCGACATCTTAATAGACGGTCAGCCTACATTTGGTGCAACATGTATGACACCGGTAGATTCGGTCCATATTCTATAAGCAGTTAATTAAAGAATCAAAAGCAAACCTATTTGTTACGTTTCATGTAGGGCCCCGCCCCCATATAGAACGCAAGCATGTGAGGTCCGATCGGTTTACCGGATACCATTTTGAAAGTACCTTACACATTTAAATTCACATATTTTGAGGTTTTTTTTTACTGCTATGGTAGCAATGACTGACAGTTAATCAGGGCCGGGAAAATGACAACAAAAATATCGGCGCTAGCACGACGCGACTGCATGACCAGACCAGTAGGGGGAGGGGCGCCGACTGGGTTCGACCAGTTGCTTTTCGCCTCTCCCTCGCCGCCGGCGGGCGTTAGGAATTATCATCTAAGTCAGCACCGTATGCAAACATCCGCTGATTTCTAGAGATTTTTGCAAAATTTGTCTATACTTACAAGCCGAGTTTGTCCGTCAACAATGACGGAAAGCGCAAAATTTAACTTATTCTTATGTAATCAACTGAACTTCGCAGCTCGCGTTCTGCACCAAGTCAGAGATTATGAATTTCCCGAGTGATTCAAAGCTTTATTTTTTTAACATTTGAATACATATTGTTAAAGGAAACCACTTTTATCTATATTTTTCCATGGCTCTCTCCCCGCAAGCCAAGTAATTTCTCCCTGGCCCTCCCCCAAGCCGAAAAAAATCCTAGGCCCTGACCCTCCCACAGACGGCCGTCTTCCCCACGCTAAATGTCGTCGAGTAAACCCTGTTGACGACCGTCAGAAATGGAGAACCTTTGTGGACAGACAGACTGCACTGTGGCTTGTAGCTATGGGACTGAGATGAGATGATGATGAGAAACCCTGTGTGGAACAATATTAGACGTTGTGTTCATTATTCAAGATGCATAACGTTACAGATAAAAAATTATCAACATTTATTTGTACCTTCTTGTCTTATCATGTGTCAACATCTGCAACTATTTCAGTTTACCCTTCCTGGTAGAAATGCTAGGCTAGACCATGTGAAGGTAACATTCTGTATTTGCTTGCAAATGTTACCTGTCTAGTTTGGGTTTCGTTTCGTTCTTTTTGTTCATCGTATTCGATGTTTGGGACTGTCAATATCATCCGTTATAACTGACGCGGCGGAAATTACAGATGTGATTGAACAAATGTTCGTTCGTGGTGTCATAATCATAATTATCACATATCTATGGTAAATTTACGGCAACATCTGATGCCGCGGGCCAATGGTTGTTTTATCAGAGGAATGTAACAGTATGGTTGTTGATGAATAATAAACACAATGTCACACACCACTGAAAACAACACAGCTGACATACTATACTTACGTCACAAAGTGTGTTACCTACGGTCACTTGTTTTTGTTTTTGACGTTCTTCAGGCGTTTTTATCGTGCTTGTGATATTTTCAACTGTTTCTTGATGTCTCGCGGAAGGGCGTCAAGAAAACAGTACAAAATAGAAAGCCCCGTAAAAACGTAAAAAGAAGAAAAAACAGCCGGAACCTAACCTCTGCTTCGAAAGTATAGAAGCCAGACTTATGCTAGCGCTAGGGTCACATTTACAAACCGGGGCCCGGTCGGGCTGTTTTTAGGAAGCGAACAGTAAAAGATAAATGTATCCCTAGGATTAGTAGGAAAGAAATAAACACAAATCACGCCTACGACTCTCTTTTTCGTATTTTGGTGTCTTTTATATCATAGTTTTCGTTTCCGAAAAAGGACAAAAATTGATATGCCCGCGGATGTCATTCACAAGTCAGTGTGTTTAGCTGTAACTCTAGCTAGAGCTAGTCTAATTCTAACTGAGTCTAAGTATTTGTCACAGAACGGCCCACAAAAAATATTGCTATCTCTCCACCCCTTCTATGATCTGTTTGGAGATTAGGCTAATCAGTCCTATTGTCAAACACTGTTGAGCGAATTAGCGTGACAATTAACACAAGGCTGAGAGGGTGTAAACTCCGCCCACCTAACACGTTCGCTGATCATCCATTGTGTTCATACCCACTTACCACCCAGAGCCTAAAACACGTTTTTCTCAGCACAGCAGGGCTTGTTTGAAAAAGCAACTCTGTCGTTTAGATTTTCTTCATAAAAGAATGAATGAAAACCTTCAAAGAAATGTTTCGCTTACAGATACATTTATGTATAACGCTTGCAAATGAAACGGTTCCCCTTTCCATGAAGTGGACTCTCCCGTGCGGAATATCCCATGCCTGACCTTGCGGCGCAGCGGGGGTGGGTGGATCGGCGTCATCTCCAAGCAGATGTGAGGTCCGGCCTAGTTTGCTCGCATTGTGTATGCTTTCCTATCGTTCCGCGTTTTCATGTGAGGTTCAGAAATGAAAGAAATACTATAAGAAAGACGTAAATAAGTTCGGAAGAGCTTTAAATCGCTCCTACATCTGCTTGGGGATGCGTACTGACCTTGCTGCACGGCGGGGGTGGGTGGAACAGCCGAGTATTTAGCAGTTGACAGGAGCCTGAAAACACAACGTGGGTTTTGTACGGGGAAGGGCTTCTTCAAGCACAGGCCAGTTTTGTACCTCAGTCATGCCTTCACAACAACCGAGATGGCTCTCTCCCGCGACATGATCGTCCTGTCGCTTGCTGTGGTTCTTCTCTCGGTCCTGACTGCGGCACAAGGCAAGAGATTTGTTGTTTTTATGCTATTCTAAGTTAGAGACGGGCGCTGCGCTAGCAGCCGCCACCGCCATTTTGTGTCCCCTATCCCTAAGTTTGTTTACAGAGAGAAAACGTTAGATTTAGCTCTGTTTGTGGTACGATTCTACAATTCTAACGCTTTACATCCGATTCATACGTTTCTAGACGTGTTGTAGAGCTGAATTCTGTTGGAAAGAATGTTATTTGTGCTTGAAACGTTGACGTTTCCGGCTCAAGTATTGGGTTACGTTAGGCGCAGCCTTGTCAGTCTTGTCTCCTAAACAGATGTCGAGGTTTGGAAGATTCGCAACGTTTGTCTCTTAAAATCCTAATTAATCAGTTCTATCTATCAGCATAGATTGTTCTCTAATAACCATGTGTACATATTAGAAAAGTCAGGTTAGCAGAGAAACTAGGAGAAAGCGGTAATACGACGTTTTATGATTTCTGACATCTGCTCGGAGATGGCAGGCGCCTGGATTGTGTAAACTGACAGGCCTGTCTCTCTCTCACACAAACACCAACTGTCGTCTGAAGGGGTGCCAGATTTAAGCACAGATTTACGTTAAAGTTTTGTTTGAAAATTCATACGGACTTCACGACGAATGCAAAATGCTACATGGAAACGTAACTACCAATTTTTGTGCAAAAAAAATAAAACAAATCCACCCACACACCGTCATTTGAATGGGTGCCTGATAAGCATAGATTTATGTACTGTTTTTGAAAAATCCATACAGATTTCACAACAATTGAATGCGAAACATTACGTGGAAACGCACAATTTTTGTGAAAAAAAGGAAAAGAAAAGAAAAAGAAAAACACGAACTGTCCTCTTCAAAGGGGTGCTGGATAAGCACAGATTGACGTACAATTTTTTGTGTGAAAATTTGTACGAATTTAACGACAAATGAATGCGAAACGCTTACAAGGTAACGTACAAATTTTGTGCAAAAATATAGAAACAGAAATGCACAAAGGGATATGCGAAGATTACAAAAAAATGTATGCAAAGCATAATGCAAAAACGTGTGCAGATGAATAAATAGTGTTCACCCCTTCTGCACCAATCTTGAACACATCCAGAACGGAGAAAACTCAAATTTATGGTACATGTCTATTTTCTTCTCTTTTCTCCTGGTAACACTGTAATTACATAAATCAAGGTCTTCTTCACTAGGTCCTCGTTTAAATTGTAAAAATGTAACATGCATAAATACCTAATAAAACTGTTAGTGTACTATAAAGTTATATGCATTGTGTCTGAACCTTGTGAATTCATCTTTTGCAAGTTACAAAATTGTTAAGAACTTAGAAGAGATTACACAAAAACCATTTATAAGTGTAACACTATCTCTCTCTATTTGGGGTCCTTTCCCCATTTGCATTGTCTAACCCTGTTGTTATTGTTGTTGTTGTTGTACAGACACGTACCGATGCTGCTATCAGGCGCGGGAGTACCCATCATGCCGTGCTGCCTGCGAACAGGTACGTATGCCCCCTTTATCTGCAAGCAGACGAAGGGAGGAAAATTATGTTCATGAACTTGTCCACTTTTTCTAACACACCAGTCTTTTTCCTACAATCGGCTTTAAATGATTGAATGAAATTAGCATTGATAAGATTTTTAAAATCTTGCATGCTTCCAAAATCAACAAGAAACCTCTGCATGATACAGAATTGAATTTCGAAAACCTATGTTGGAAAAAAATGGAAGAAAAATACATGAAAAATGAAGTATTTATGCTTCATATGAGATTGCAATAATGTTGTCAGGGATAGATAAATGGGAAATCCTCTGACCAATATTTCTTAGTCGAGATAGTGTAAACCTTGAGCGTGTTGATTTTGGAAGAGTTCAGTCAGAAATTTAGTGCCAAAATCCACAGCGGTATTTCCTGTAAAAGCCTGCACAGGCCTATAAATATTAACAAAGCAAACAGGCAGGTAGTATATTGTAACTGCAGGGCTCAAAATAATGTGTGTATATGCACAATTGTGCACCCCAAATTGAAGCTTTGCACATAATCTTTGACTGATCAGTGAGTGCGTGTGCACCTATAGTTGTGAAGGGTTACGTGCACAGCGTATATTCAAGGTGCCAGAAGAATGATAAAACCTTGTATTACTGAAGTTATCCATAGTGTAGAATTTTAGTTTTAAAATCTAAAGATACATTTAGGTAGCAATTGTTATAAGTTATATGTCAGTTTGATAGGACAAGTGAATTTTAGAAAACTTGTCCAACCCTGGTTAACTTTAAGAAATGAATGGTTTATTTACAGCATGATTCACATGTATACAGTCAAACCTGCCCGAGCGACCACCTCTTCTCAGCGACCACCTGGCCATTTCGACCGCTTTTTCTCGGTCCCGATTTATTTTCCCATTGACGTAAGCATTAAGCGACCTTTTCTCAACGACCACCTGGCCAATGCGACCGCGACCGGCCCAAATTTGGACCCATGACGACCGCATCATTTTCAAAATTGAGGTTTTCATCGATTTTTTATGATAACTAGCGCGATTTTATGCTGAAATCGGCCAGTTTGCGTCGGATTTTGGGGTTAAATTTACAGTTTACAGTGTGCGTGTTGTATTTGACATTAAAGACCTCGCTTCTTTGCGTGCGTGCAGTGTGCTTGCTATTTGGCATTAAACACAACGGAAACCATTTATACTTTGCATCGGGCATGTTTTGAGTCGATACTCTTCTCAGCGACCACCTGTCCAAATTGACCGATTTTTTCCGGTCCCCCGGGTGGTTGTTTTGGGCAGGTTTGACTGTATGTATGTATGTATGTATGTAATACTGTATATGTTTTTTCACAGATGGCAGCAGAAATCGACCATGACACCAGAATACAGCATGTCATGACATTACCCAGATATTGTCGTAGTGAACTGGTAAGAAAATTCTCTTACTCTTCTCACATATACAACAATTTCAGAGCTGGACAAACTGGGTGCATAATGAACTTTTGTGCACTCCAAATTGGAGTTGTGCAGCTTATTTTCAACTAGGTGCACCAGTGCACTTAGAATGTGCATGGCTGCGTATGCATGGGCACACTACACTAGTATACAATATTACACATAATATTCGATTCTTGACATTCTCATGATGAAACCTTTGTTAAAAATTATATGTTTAAAGATTTAAGTAGTAATAGAATTTCAGTTTCAAATTCTGAAGAGAGGTGGTAACTTTGTATGTAATATGTAATTCGGCTTTGCTGACATTAAATTCCGTTAAATGTTTGGTTATGTGACCATTTGTGTTCAAATTTTATCCCCATGATTTTATGATACAAAAGCTTCTGTAGAGAATTACAGAATCCTTTTTTTGTAAACATTTCATTTTCACCTACCTACTCCATTAATTTTTATTATATCTGAGGACCGACCAAATTTCAATTATTGAGGCCTTTTCAATTTCATTCAACTATTCACATTTAACCTTCATACTGTAAATGCAGAAATGTTCGTGGTGGATTAATGTTTGCGGTTTTCGCGGTGACCACTTCACCGCGAACTTAAAACCACCGCGATCATTTTTCTATTATAGTATTAGACTGCAGTCTATGTTGTTACCGCAAAATGAAATCCACCGCTAAAAGTCCTTTTTCCCGCTACCGCGAAATTAAATCCCCACGAACTTAAATGCATTTACAGTATTACTTTGAAGTTTCTTAAATGGCAGGTGGTATATGTCATGTGGCAAGCTACATCCTCAAGAACTAATTATGTCATCATGCCCACACTAGCGTTACGGAACTTTTGTTCATTGTTTTACGCTCTGACGCACCAACGGCGGTGCGACGGACATGCCGCTACACGTGAAAGCTGGAATGCCGAAAATTAGCCCCGTACGTTGTTTACCCATGTGTGGTTCATTTGCGTTGTGTACTTTCAGGTTGGGTTCTGGCAGTGTGTCAATACCTCTGTGCTTGGTAAGTTGGCTTTGAATTCCTAGAAGAAAACAGGACTCAAAATACCTACCTAAATAATTTTTACCACACGGACAATTATAGATTTCTGGTCAAAATATGCATCAATACAGTCTTTTTAAGACTACCTAGTAATAGTATACCCAAGCTCTTGCAGAAATAACAGCTTGGGTATTTTGTAGAGGGTTTTTCGAAGTTAATAATAATAATAATATGGATAAAACATTTCTGACAACTTGCAGTGTCGCAGGTAACCAACAAAAGTATCCTGAGTCCTGGTAACTGTACTATATACCTCTATCTTAAATTCAATTACAATGTTGCTCTCTCTATATAAGGTGTAAGTCCCACTATGATGTAAGACTTACAGAGTCCCATGATAGGACTTGTGTGAGTCCCATGATAAGACTTGTGTGAGTCCCATGATAGGACTTGTGTGAGTCCCATGATACGACTTGTGTGAGTCCCATCATGCCCATGATACGACTTGTGTGAGTCCTATCACTCCCATGATAAGACGTGTGTGAGTCCCATCATGCCCATGATACGACTTGTGTGAGTCCTATCACTCCCATGATAAGACGTGTGTGAGTCCCATGAAAGGACTTGTGTGAGTCCCATGATACGACTTGTGTGAGTTCTGACAGTCTGTGTACCTTTCCTGTTGTAGGAGAGCCTGAGTCAGGTGGGGAGTGGGTAGGCCATGCCTGCTGTGACCTGACTGTGTCAGACCTGTGCAAAACTGCCTGCTTAGAGGTAAGTCTCAACTAACATGTACCTGTGTTACGCTACAGTCCCATTTACACCAGCGCCCCTACGGTTGTAGCCCAGGCGGCGCTCTGAAGCCACAAATCAAATGTGTCCCAATAAGCTGCTGGATACCACAGGCGTGTCTCTCAATGTTTTCAGGTTTAGGTCACAGCAAGGGCTGTGTACCGGGTACTGATACAGTACCGGTACAATCAATTAGGTACAGGTACAAAATACCGGAACACTGGTGTATAGGTAAGTACTGGACCTGTATCTAATTATTGCAAGCCAGGCAGGATAACAGGTCAGAGGATGGCCACTTTGCAGATAAAAATATTAATTACTGTGAAATTACCTCTGAAGCAGTCTCTGAGCCCGATTGAGGGAAAAACAACACTTTTGTAAGGGTCAAATCTTTGTTGCATCATGCCATAATAAAAACGTTTTTATTGGTTCAAACATGCTTCTATTCTGATTGAAGATCGACTTTTACTTGAACAAGTAGTTCAGGTACAGGTTCAGGTCTGGACCTGTACCTTAACTCGCGTACCTGTACCTAAAATTTGTTTACTATAGGTACACAGCTCTAGTCACAGCATCTATTTGCTGCCTGATCCCTATTTATGATGTTACTTACCATCATATTTTCCCTCTGTACAGGCGAGTACTAGCAGTGACATCAGTGCAATATCCTGTCGTAGAGATCTGGAGGTAGGTTTCATCTGCTTGTCGTGTTGAAACATTAATGTTCAGGGTAATTGCCAGAGTAGGGGGCCATTATGCTGTGATTTGCATTCCCTATGTAAACAGTGATTTTGGCCACTATGCTGTGATTTGTATCCCCTATGCTGTGGTTTGTTTTAAGACATGACATGTTTGCTTTATTTCATAAAATTTGGCCCTCAAAATAGAGGAAATGATGTTTCAGAGAGTCGTGAGTAAAAAATTGCGTGGAGGATGCCCCCAATAATGCTCAAACATGCATGATTTGCCATGTGGCGTTGCTGCACTAAGAGTAACATGCCCCCTACACTGTGAAAAAATCCTCAAAGATTATGCCTGTGTACATTAATATTCTGACATGTAAAATCTTTCTGGATTTCATTTTGTGTATTGAAGATGTGTTAGGAATGGATCATTTTATATTTGTGTGTTTTTGTTGTATTTTTCCAGCCTGCTCTACATAGCTGTATTGAAAGAAATGAAAGTAAGTCATACCATCTGCTTTCCACACATCAATCAGACAATGATAGTATTATAACAGGACAATACAGTGGCATTTAAGTTGCTTAACAGCGTTAAGTGCAAAGTTAGGATAGTATAACTGGTGGATAGTTGATATAAGAATTTGTATAACTTGGAGTAAAATGTATCATTTTACTGTATGGAAAATTGTGTGTGCGTGTATGTGTGTGTGTGTGTGCATAGGAGTGTGTGTGTTTGTGTGTGTGCATATATGTGTGTATGTGTGTGTGTGTGTTTGTGTTAGCAAGTGAGTGTGTGTGTATGTGTACATATGTTTGTGTTCGTTGTGTGTGTCTTTATGTGCATGTATGTATGATTGTCTGTGAGCGATGCCATATCAGCATCTTACGTATCCAGAACAGACAATATGCATACATTTGGACAATGTTGTGTTGTAACCTATAATTCACTTACTAGTTTACTTTTACCCTTGTGCCTCCCACGCATGGACAGGACGTCATACCTGGAGTAAGTCTTGATCAACTCGCTCCGTTCCGTGGTGTGGAAATAAGGATATAGTCTACATGTGAATGCTTTGATTTTAGTATTCATGGTGCCACACATGGAGCCACAGTTTTGTGCTTGCACAGTGTTGTAGCCTAGATATAATGGCGGTGATCATAAGAGCATTTTCATGAAAGGCTATTGCTATGTACATGTATGCTGACATGTTGTTGTCCTCATTTTACCAATCAGTGAGTCATAGCTCTCTTTTTGGTCATTGGAAGATGAGGGCTGTTTAGAAAGCTTTGACACCATTTCATCTTTGGGAATGTGTTTTTATGGTTAAACAGCCTAACTCAAGAAGCTGGCAGATCGATTGTTACCAAGTTTGGTACATAGTTCAAGGTCTCGACTACTCAAAATGCAAAGGAATAAAGAGATTGAGCACATAATACCTTCATGAAATACCTAGAAAGACTACTAGGGGGCCCAAATCGACTTGTTTCTTTGGGAAGTCAATAATATATCATAGCACAAAAACATAACCAAAAATAATACTCCTGTCAGAGGTGAACCTCCTTCACAGAGGTAATAGTGATGCGATTTTTGGTGTGTCAAATTTTGAAAAAGCTATGGTTATCTAATATATTATTTTGTCAAATTTGGATATGTAGTTATAGTTAGCTCTGGACCAATCAGAATGTGAAGGTAGAACTTGGATAATGAGGTTATTTAGTAGTTAGCTCTGAACCAATCAGAATGCAAAGTTAGATAATTAGTTATAATGAGGTTATTTAGTAGTTAGCTCTGGACCAATCAGAATGCCAAATTAGAGAATGAGGTTATTTATTACTATGTTAGCTCTGGACCAATCAGAATGCGAAGTAAGCTAATGAGTTTTTTTTTTTTTTGTGTGGCAGTGGGTGAGCGGTGTTGTGGGACCAGTGTGAGTACGGAGTGTGAGGAGGCGTGCAGTACGGTGTTCCAGACGGACTCCACACCCACCAGACAACAGAGGCAGGCCATACAGGACCACTGCATGTTGGACAATCAGCAAGTCATCCAGTGTGTGGACAATTACACCAACTCACGACCAGCCAACAATCCGGCAGAGAGTAAGTACCGTGTGTTTTAGTAGATATTTTTTTAGCATCTTTGTCTGTGGAAAGCTGTGTGTTTTTATGTTGGCTAAGGTTGAAGGAATAAGCTATCTTAAGCTAAGGGCACAACCCGCCGTACGTGCAAGTATGTGCTATCTACGTGCCAAAACGTGGGCAATCCTTTGAGATCCGTAGGTGGTAAGTAGGCCTACGTACGAACTCGTAGGGAATCTACGACGGATTTTGGAGCGCGCAGACACGCCATGGAACTTTACGTGCAGGCAAAACTTTGTGTGGCATTGGGCTTCGGATTCGCCCTCCCGTACGTGCCAGTACGGGCGATGTGCTTGCTCTGTACAGCCTAAAATACGTGGCGGATATTGCCTAAAAAAATGTACCGACAAATTGCATGTACGGCGGGTTGTGCCCTTAGCTTTTACAGTTCTAGTGCATTCATACATGTAAAATGATTTTTTGCATTGCGAATCTGGAAAACCACTGGTTGCTACACTGTGATCATGGATCCCTACTCTTTTCCATAAGTCTGGGTGATATCTGAAAAGAGAATGAAAATGTATACTTGTACGTGTTCAGTATAATGTATTGTTGTGTGGTCATTTCTTCCTCTCTGACTGTCTTTTCTCTCTGTTTTCCTCCCTGCTCTTCTGTGTTCTGGTTTCCTTTTCTAAAGGTGTGAAGGGCATTGGTGAGTGTTTCTGTTATCTTTTGTGGGGATAACTCCAGTTCTTGCCGTTGTTCCATTTTCCATATTCCTGTTTCTTTGTCGTCTTTCTTCTAATTATATACGTGTTGTGTCTTTTTTTCCAGCGCTGTGAATCTGTGAAAGTTTTAGCTCTTTACTATACAGTAGAAGCCAGTTAATTGCACAATGGATTACCACACACTTCTGTTATTTGCACAGAATCCCAAAATCCTGTGGTGGTTTGATGCAGATGTATAACTTAATTGCGCCACCTGGATAATTGCACTAAATATGTTGGCAAATGGGATGTGCAAATAAATGGCTTCTAAGTATATATGTTAACGCTAGTTCGGCTTTATTCGCGGGGTAACCTTTATCTGTTGTATTTAACACCAGGGTATTTAGGAATATCAAGTAGACTGACGGTGGTCTCAAACTGCATTATATTGAAACAAAAAAAGCAATTTGAAACCAAGTTGTCCATCTACGTGATATCCCTAAATATCCTGTTTTTAGGTACAACGGATATAGGTCACCCCGCAGTTAAAGGTGAAGTAGCATTAACTAGGAACTCTCATGAACTTTCATGCAAACACAAAATACAGATATCGGAAAATGAAAATTCAAATTGTTATGGTGAATATAACCATTAGTGTGTAGTAAGAGATTGTTTGTTTATGATATGATTATTGTTTGTTGCAGGTTTACATTGTTGTGACCAGTCGAATGACGAACAGTGTCAGGACAGGTGCAGGCGTGTGCTGGTCACCTTGACCAGTGAGCAGGAGATAGTGGACGGACTGATCGAGGGGTGTGGGGACCCCCTCCCACAGGACCCCCTCTGGCAGTGCTTCCTCTCGGCGTCAGGTACTCACACACAGATTTTCTTTCTTAGAGAACTATTGTAAAGTTGAACTTGTTGCCACCAAGTACAATAGAGGTACCCTCAAAGCTTTAAACAATGCTTATAGCTAGATCACGCCGATGTTCAAAAGGTTAGGTGTAACGTCAGGTAGTTCAGTGTAATATAACCAGCTGCTGCCGCACCATGTCTCTGTGCAGTTACACTGGCTGTACCGATTGAGATACTGTAGAAGTTGGTGTGTTACACCATAGGGCAGTTGTACTGGCTACACAGATACAGATACAGAAGTTGGTGTGTTACACTGTAGGGCAGTTATACTAACTATACAGATAAAGATACAGAAGCTGGTGTGTTACGCTGAAAGGCGGTCTTACTGGATATACAGATACAGATACAGAAGCTGGTGTGTTACACCGTAGGGCAGTTATGTAGTAGTAGATTGGTTTATTCATTCATTTCAACAAGAATGACAAATTAAAAGCGGTCTTGCAGCCCAAAGGGCTGAATTGCACTGCTTGACAGTCTTTTTATATATTATTTTACACAAAAATGATTATAGGATAAGCAAATGCGAAGTATACAACTTATTACAATTTAAAATTCAAAACAATAATACGCAACACCGTCGTTAAAAGTAAGTTAGAGCTATTTACAACAACAATCATACATTGGTGGGCTATGTGTTGATCAAGCGTACCATATATGGGACGGCGCTGTTTCTATGTCGCTCTGTTCTACAATGAACCAAGTCCAAGTTGTTTGAGGAGCGAGTCTGTCTGCCACTAATATTCTGTCTGTCCGGTGGCAGGAGATGACGGTACTGGCTGGATGTTAGAAGGGACTTTGCAAACTTTAGTGTCAAGTTCTCACGCCTCTGGTGAAGTGAGGGTAGGCCGAGCTGTGAGCAGGCTTCAGCATAGCTGGTGTAGTTAGCTCCCAGGATTATCCGCACTGCTCTGCGTTGGATTCTCTCGAGTTTGTTGGACAGGGATGTTGTCAGTCCGGGATGCCACACCGGTGCAGCATACTGTCCGGTTATACCAGCTATACAGTCATCCTGTATACAGTACCTTTTGTTTCTGTTTGTTTGCATAAATGGTAAATAACTGTTCAGTTGGCTAAATTACGTGTAACACATCAGTTTGTGCATTAAAAAAGACCAGACTTATATGTTTGATTTGCATGCACCAGAAAGGACCCATACTCTTTATCGATAAGGAAGCTGGGTTCATTAACATACCTGAAATACAGCTTTTCCTCGATCATGGGACCTTCAGTGTATGTCCCCTCCAAGAGTCAGTCATATGCCAAAGGTCCAAAACTAGTCCTTCTCACTTGTGAGTAGAGTTGGAAAATTGGTTCAAAGCCCATTTTCCAATGGCACGTCTTTCATTTGGACCTGCTCTGGATTGGAACCTAGAACCTTTAGATTCTCGTCTCCCGTGCCATCGCTGTAGCCTAAAGCTTTTGTATGTTGTGTCCACAGCTAATAATGGCCATGACACAGAGGAGGTGATCCCAGTGACAGGACTAGATGGTGCCAAGCTACAGTGTTGTTCCAAAGCAGCCACATCTAGATGTAGAGACCTCTGTGTGAAGGTAGGACACTTCTTCTTGTTGAGGCGCAAATTTTCATACTTTTTGTAAAATAGAAACTTTAAGGAGGTAGAGGCAGTACCATAGCCTTTTCAAGGCTGTAGGGGCAGTGGGTTGTCACCCACCGTGTCTCAGGCATGTTATTTGGAGGGGAGCCTAAATTTTTCCTTCCACCACCTTTTACCTCCCCACTATACTATCATAATGTCGAGTTTATGTCATACCCAGAGGAAGGAAAACAAATTTTAATGCAAAATGCACCAGAAGTTGTAAAGATTTGGCGCCACCAAAGAAAAAATTGCAACGTCTGGTATTTGAATTTTTAGAATGGTGTACTTAGCACATGCAAAGTGGGTTCAAAATATCAGCTTGTTTGATACAAGAGAAACCTGTTTGATAACCCCAAATATCACCTGGTCTGGAACACCTGTATCAAATGTTATCACGCCCCATGTACAACATACCTGATGCCTTGTAAAGTGTCTAAAATGAAAATGTCTTTTTCCAGCTGTACAGCACAACTTGGGCCACCTCCTCCAGCTGGAACCAGTTCTATGCTGACTGCCAGTACCACCCTTCTGAGGAGGTTCTCATGCAGTGTATAGCAGATGGTAAGTTGTCATTGCAGTGTCCTGTCTGATATGTGGGCTAGTAAGGGTAAGAAACTCTGCCTTTGAACCTAGAGTTTGGGAGCTTGAATCCTGTCACTCACTAATCTTACAAAGGAATGCAGCCCTTAAGACAAAACGTTAAGCCTTGCGTTGTTATGGGAGTTTCTCTTTTACATTGAATCTACATATACTGTACATAACTTTCTGAAATGTGACTGTAGTGTACTGTATTGTTACTAAATATCTGGGCTCTTGAGTTTATCGTTTTTGTTTGTATTGCACCCCCTGCTCTGCAAACTACCTCATGTCATAACACACCAGGTTTGTACTGAACAATGCATTTCTGTATATGTGCAATCTGTACAATGTATTATCTAGACAGATTTAGCTGACTTAAGTCTTTGATTGTCCTTGCAGTTCAAGAGCCATGCCAGCTTGGTTGTTCAGAACTGAACTATTGCACCAACTTCAACAACAGGTAAGGCTGGTTAATTTTTTTCCCTTTACTGTCAAATCTCTAATGACTTGGTGTATTTGTTTGTTATTTTGTTCTTCATTCTTGAAGGGAAGGCCTTAGAATCTTGATGTTCAAAACTTACTTGAGTGTATAAAAAAGGATGTCATTTTTAGTGACATTAAATCGAGCTTATTAATAAGATTTTAGTTTTTTTTGTTCCTCGGCAATTATCATATTAAATATTTCAATCAATCAATCACCTTTAAAATCGATGTTTGATAAAATCATCAGACAGACTGAGTGGAAGAGATAATCGTTAGAAGAATGACAGAGATATTGTTACAAAAATTTGCACCTGACTACAAGTTGAACACAAGAACCATTCATCATAATGTGTATTATTTCCTGCCCTTAGACCAACAGAGTTGTTCCGAAGTTGTGCGTCGCGTTCTGACGAGGATGCGGAACAGTACATGTCAGACTGGCAGGGGGGCATCATCAACATGCCCGTGATGAGCATCCCCGTGAGAGATGTGCAGGAGTGTGAGCCTGACATGTGGAAGGCCATCGCCTGTACCCTACAGATCAAACCCTGTCACAGTCAGTCTCATGGAAACAGGATCTGCAAGTAGGTTCTTTTGTAGATCAGGGTTCTAGCTAGCGTTCGTTCTTCCGTTCTGTGACAGAATTTTGCCACTAGGGATGGACAAAACTTTTGCCCATTCCAACCCTTGTGAAATGAAATCCCTGTGGATTTTTTTCATCAAAACAGATGCCATTGAACCAAGCTGAGTCTATCAGCAAAATTTGCCCATCAAAATACAGGAAATAGCCTTTCAGAGGGTCTAAATTTCAACATTTCCCGAGACCCCCCAATGATTGTCGCACAACGGGATTTCCAGTAAAAAAATCTAAACAAGGGATGGAAAAAAAATCAACATGCCGGTGATGAGCATCCCATGAGAGACGTGCAGGAGTGTGAGCCTGACATGTGGAAGGCCATCGCCTGTACCCTGCAGATCAAACCCTGTCACAGCCAGTCACATGGCAACAGGATCTGCAAGTAGGTTCTTACCCTAGAGAACACCGTCACACTCAACATGAAATTAACCTTTTTCCCTATTGTCCCAGAAGTGTCCCAAAAAGAAATTCCAACTGTCTCTAGGGACACTTGTACAACAAGGTATTTTTTTCTTGGATCGGTGTACAAAAAATGATGTGAAAAAAATCAGTAGAACGGATATTGGAACCATTTGAAAATGAACAGGTTAATCTGTTAGGCATTCGAGTGTTTTGGAGCTTACCGGTCCAAGAAAATACATGTAAGAGGAGTGAATTCAAGGAGAGTTGATAGTCATTTTTATACCAAGCTTGTACAGTCAAACTTGGTCTTAAACAGAGGCAGTTAGTTTTGTTTGTATGATGCGGATGGGATTTTAAAACAACAATGAGCATCCCTGTGAGAGATGTGCAGGAGTGTGAGCCTGACATGTGGAAGGCCATCGCCTGTACCCTACAGATCAAACCCTGTCACAGCCAGTCACATGGCAACAGGATCTGCAAGTAGGTTCTTTTATGTAGATCAGGGTTCTAGCTAGTATTCGTTCTTCCGTTCTGTGACAGAATTTTGCCAATAGGCAATAGGGATGGACAAAACTTTTGCCCATTCCGTCCCCCTTGTAAAATGAAATCCCTGTGGATTTTTTTCATCAAAACAGATGCCATTGAACCAAGCTAAGTCTATCAGCAAAAATTGCCCATCAAAATACAGGAAATAGCCTTTCAGAGGGTCTAAATTTCAACATTTCCCGAGACCCCCCAATGATTGTCGCACAACGGGATTTCCAGTAAAAAAATCTAAACAAGGGATGGAAAAAAAATCAACATGCCGGTGATGAGCATCCCTGTGAGAGATGTGCAGGAGTGTGAGCCTGACATGTGGAAGGCCATCGCCTGTACCCTACAGATCAAACCCTGTCACAGTCAGTCACATGGCAACAGGATCTGCAAGTAGGTTCTTTTATGTAGATCAGGGTTCTAGCTAGCGTTCGTTCTTCCGTCCTTTGACGGAATTTTGCCACTAGGGATGGACAAAACTTTTGCCCATTCCGTCCCCTGCACATCAAACCCTGTCATAGCCATTCACATGGCAACAGGATCTGCAAGTAGGTTCTTTGTGTAGATCAGGGTTCTAGCTAGCGTTCGTTCTTCCGTTCTGTGACAGAATTTTGCCAATAGGGATGGACAAAACTTTTGCCCATTCCGTCCCCTGCACATCAAACCCTGTCATAGCCATTCACATGGCAACAGGATCTGCAAGTAGGTTCTTACCCTAGACAATGCACCTTTTTCACCCGGTGGCTACGACAACGATCGAAAAGAGGCCAATGTGGCAAACAAAAGAACTGTCCATCATGTCCACTGTCCCAACTGTCTATGTCATCACGAGCATCTGTAAATAATGAATGAATGAATGAATGAAGACCTTTATTGTACAGTTTTGCCCAACAGAGCTAAGTACAGGGAAATAGCCCTTGCGTTGTATTGCAATATCTGGAAACATTTGACCACAAATGGTGCATGCTGGGCCGCGCCCAGCAAAAGAGAATAACCACGAGACGTTGGACCCTGTAACATTAGTCGATTTCGGTTTTTGGACCAAATCTGCCATATTGACATACAAATTGAATTGTGTTTTTTTTACATTGAAAAAAAGATAGACTTGAATACTTTTTGTGATGCCTTGAATTTACAAATCTCTACATTATCGATATAGCTCTGTATTAGTGGTATCAATGACATTTGGGCTCCATGCTCCACATCCTCTACCTCAAATGGTCAACTGAGTCTTTCTGAAGAAGGCTTAGTGGTTGAACAGGGCTCGAAATACTTTTTTCTGCATACCTGCACTGTTGCAGTAACATTGAAAAATACCTGCACCAGACAAATTTTACCTGCACCACTCTGAATTCAGAAAGTATGGATCATACTAAAGTTGTTGAGAAACCATTGCTATTTTTTCTTTTATACTTAATAGGTGGTAACAGTCAATGCAGCTAATAACAATCCACATACACCTACATCTACATCATGGGACATTTATGTATAAAACCCATGGCAGTGCATGGACCAGTGCAGGTTAGGTGCAGGTAGACACCAGAAATACCTGCACAGCTCCAATTTTACCTGCACTAACCTGCATATGCAGGTGATATTTCGAGCCCTGATGAATGTTTGCCTCTATGTTGCAGGGCGGACTGTGTGAACATCCTGACCAGGTGTGGTGACCAGGCCCGCTTCCCCATGGGTACCACAGTGGACAGTCTGTGTAACGCCCTGTCTCCCCAGGACGAAGATGACCACTGCATCACCCTCGCACCATACCTAGGTACACAAACCAGTCAGACATTCTTGCACGTACAGTCAAACCTGTATTAGGGGCCACCTCTACAGAGGGGCCACCTGTCCATAGTGGCCACTTTTTGTCGGTCCCTTGGGTATCTTATCTACAAGTTGTCACCTCTATACAGAGGCCACCTGTCTATAGTGGCCACATTTGTCCGGTCCCTTGAGTGGCCGCTATAGACAGGTTTGACTGTACATGATGTTGAGGCTTGATGGCAGCTCGCCAGTAGTTTCTATCTTTAGGTTTGCCACTGTGTAGGTTGAGGAGATGAAGATCTTTGATTTGATTTGATTTATTTTTGCTTTATAGAAAGAAATACAGCCAAACTAACCAGAGGCTATTAGTATTATCAAGGGCTAGCCCTGGTAAGAATACAATATACAATTATAACAGCATTCCGTTTACCAATACAAGTAATATTACGAGTATATTCTATTTTCATTGATTACCACCGTGTGAATGCATGAATGGTCATTGTGGTGGTCTTCCTTAGCCAATTCTCGTTCTCCATTCTATAGAGATGGTTGTTAAATTTACTGGATTCCTGTACACTATGTAAGGTGTATTAGTCTTTTTACGAGTCATCCTTTTCTATTCAATAAGTACGTAGAGATTTATTTGAAATTCAAACTGTTTTGTGTTGTGTGTTTGTAGTTCCAAGTCAGCACATGAGTCGGCTGGACGAGGTGACGAACCCATGTAACCCCAGCCCCTGTATGGAGTCTGTGTGTCACGTCAACAGGGCCAGGGAGAACTGTACTGGGTCCTCCTGTCCACAACACATCTGTAAACAAGGTCAGTACACTACAAGCTGCTAGGGGGCTCATACTAGGGGGTCACTTCTTCCTGTGCAGAAGAGCTGTCTACCATTCAAATTTGCTGACCGTATAGACCAAAAGATACGAAAACTTGGAGTTCTGCTGCAGTACCATAATAAGCTGTTTGGGGGCCCAAAATCTTATCATCTCAAGGTCTCATCAGCAGATACCCACATACACATACCAAATATGAAGCCAAGCCATCCGGGCCTTCTTGAGTTTATAATCTACACTGTGACATGAACGCTGCCAAAAACATTATCTTCTTGGCATTGGTAAAAATGGCTGCATTTGGTCAAATAGTTATGTTGAAATTTAAGTATTACAGGTTCGGCTCTCTGTATTATGTGTATTATCCTATCATTACTTATTTAGTATCTACAATGTAAGAAACATTAGGAGACAATATCAAAACTTTTGCCAATTCGATGTCTTTGTGAGCATCCTTTTTGCTGTTTTTTAAATTCTTATTACATATTGTGAAATCATTAGGTGCAAATATCAGGTTTATGCCATGATGGATTGATATATTATGCTATAATCATTAATCTTATCTATAATGGAGAGAATGGGAAATGGTTTGGGTTTTCATGCAGATCCCCAACTTATGCTATTATCCTTTAGGCCTAGGAAAAAAAATGTCGTGTTTCCTGTTTCCCTACCTACCCTAAAAAAACCTGCTGACCCTAGACTTTTTTTTTTGGGCAGGCAGTGGAGTCACATAGCTTGCAGTTAGAATTTTTATTCAGCCTGCTTCCTATTGAAGTAAAACACTGCTTGCCCCATCTAATGAAGGATAAATGTATCTATTATGCACAAAATTAAAGTTTGACATTGAAAGACAAGTGTCATCATGCATTTCAGTTTACTTTGTTCAACTGTATTGCAATATGTATCACTAGAGTTTTGGCCAGCCTAAAAAAAAATAAAAGAAAAAAAAGATAATCCCTACCTACCGACCCTAATTTTTTCAGGACTGAAACAGGAAACACAACATTTTTTTTCCTAGGCCTTATGCAATAGTGTCTACTGTATCTACTTTCCTCTGTCATCACATGACCCAAATGGAAGTGTGATCAGAAAATGTTATATTTTGTTGTCATATGATTTTAACTTTTTGCCTCCCTGTCTGTCCCTAGGTTGTCCAATGGGAGAGGCGTCAGACTATGTGGTAGCGTCAGGTGCGGTGGTGAGGGTACCTGTGGCCAGCGGAGACCCAGGCTGTTACCGGGTGTGTCGATGTGGGGGGACAGATTAAAGGTAAGAGACTGTACCACCCTGTCATGTATCCCCATGGACACATGCCTAGTGGGGGGACAGATTAAAGGTAAGAGACTACCACCCTGTCATGTATCCCCATGGACACATGCCTAGTGGGGGGACAGATTAAAGGTACGGGATTAGAAATGGATTTGTCATGAAAGATGACAAAAATCCTTCTTGAACTAGTTGAACTGTAAATTCCAACACAAAAATTGGACTCACCCAACAATTTTTCGACTGAACAGCACCAGCAGTCTTTGACAAGGAATGAAAAATCCACTGCTGCCGTGGCGTCATGTTATGCAGATAGAACATGTGACTCAGTGAGCAGTGGATCATAGGTTGCAGGAAGTCTATGGCGCCCACCGTCTCTGTGGATGATTTTTCTCTGGTACAAAAAAATTATGACCCTGGCATGCCTAGAATATACCAAAACAGAACATCTGCTACAGTACAATAGAGAGGTGCTAGGGTACAAAAGTGCTGTATCATAGTTGTGACTGGCTATGATCAGTTGTACATATAATTAACACTGTTTTTTCTCATGCTCTTCATTTGAATGTCTATTGTATTCTCTTTTCGTTTAAAAATACTACTTTTAACCAAAATATTTTTTTTTGTTTTTCCAGACCATGGCACCAGTTTTGAGCTGGACTGTAACATCTGTGCATGTTTTGCCGGAGAGCTGACCTGTACTAAGAGACCCTGTCTGTCTCTGGGTAGTACAGAGGAGGAGAGGAGGAGATACACAGGTGGGGTTTTTGTTTTAGTCTTTAACATGGTGACCTTGTGGCTAGGGTTGTAGGTAGAGCTGTGTACCTAAAGAAATTTTACACAGGTTTAGGTACAGGTCCGGACCTTTACCTGTACCTAAACAAGTTTGATCAATTATCTGTAAGTTATAACTGTCTTCTTTAGTGAGAAATTGTCATACTTGTATGAGGATTTACATCTTTGAACCTCAAAACAAAGGTTTCTTAATTTTCAACTGCACAATTACCACAATTGTCATCTTTGATTTTTAATTTACTTATCTCTAGTCTCAGAAACTTGTGTTCAATAGTGATGTAGTTTGTTTCTAATAGGTTCAGGTACAGGGACACAGATGTTTACGTCCTGACCTATGCTTACCTAAACCTTTTATAGGTACGTGTATTTAGGTACACAGCCTTAGTTGTAGGTTTGAATCCAAAACAGGTCCTATAGTTATGCAGTGTCTATAGGAAAGGCACCTGACACCTATCCTCCTGTAGGTTGAAGGCCACACCTCTTCGGTGTTCAAGAACCTACGTATAACACGTGTACGCTTCTCAAGAAGAGTTTATGTAAGGGTTCATATTTGTGTTGGGACTTGCTATAGGGATTCAAACCGAGAACCTGTAGATTCTAAGCCAAGAGCCGATTTAGCTAACCACACAAAATCAGGCCACATTGCCACCGTCTTATCATCATGGTAGAAAGAGACATTGGACTGTTAGGGACTACTTCAATGTCTGCCATGAAAGACAGATCATAAAAGATCTGGAAAAACTGTACTATGTATTTTACCGTGTAAACCGGATGTATAGTGATGATGATCATCTGCACACACATGCACACCTGTCCTTGGTACAGAATACCATCCATAGACCATACACAGGCCTAGACACCTGTCCCTGGTGCTGAACACCATCCGCATACAGGTAAACACACTTGTGCCTGGTGCTGAACACTATACATTCAAAGACCAACACACTTGTGCCTGGTGCTGAACACCATCCATACAAAGGCCAACACGCCTGTCCCTGGTGCTGAACACCATCCACACACAGGCAAACATACCTGTCCCTGGTGCTGAACACCATCCACACACAGGTTAGCACACCTGTCCCTGGTGCTGAACACCATCCATACACAGGTAAACACACCTGTCCCTGGTGCTGAACACCATCCATACAAAGGCCAACACATCTGTCCCTGGTGCTAAACACCATCCACACACAGGTAAACACACCTGTCCCTGGTGCTGAACACCATCCATACACAGGTAAACACACCTGTCCCTGGTGCTGAACACCATTCATACAAAGGCCAACACACCTGTCCCTGGTGCTAAACACCATCCATACACAGGTAAACACACCTGTCCCTGGTGCTGAACACCATCCATACACAGGTAAACACATCTGTCCCTGGTGCTTAACACCATCCACACACAGGTAAACACACCTGTCCCTGGTGCTGAGTACCATTCATACACAGGTAAACACACCTGTCCCTGGTGCTGAACACCATCCATACACAGGTAAACACACCTGTCCCTGGTGCTGAACACCATCCATACACAGGTAAACACACCTGTCCCTGGTGCTGAGTACCATCCATACACAGGTAAACACACCTGTCCCTGGTGCTGAACACCATCCATACACAGGTAAACACACCTGTCCCTGGTGCTGAACACCATCCATACAAAGGCCAACACACCTGTCCTTGGTACCTGCCCACTAACCAAGCCATTTTGTTTTGATTAAGATGTGTTGATTGTTTATTGACTGTGTGCTATATTGTACCCAGGCCTCCCCTGTAACTGTGCTGACCAGTTTGTACCAGTCTGTGCCCACAATGGCAGAACCTACCCGAGCGCCTGTTTGGCAAGGTCAGTACTTTTTTTTTTTTTTTTTTTACTCAATGGTCACCACGTAACAAGGCCTGAAGGCCACTCAAGGTTACGGGTTACATGATTGGAACTGTAACAGCAACTCTTCGCCCTAGGTCAGAAACATCATGATTGAGACCAGCCCAATTGCTCACTATGAGTGAAGACTAACTGACCCAATAGGCGAAGCAGGGGTTACGAGGGCTGCTCGGGAGATTCCCTACCCCTATTTTGGCCGGAATGGTTTGATCCGCTCGGGTGGATGTTCGCACATGTGGCGGGTTCTTTAACGTGCATAGGGTATGGCTCTCCCCATACACGGGACCTCCATTTAACGTCCTATCCGAGGGACGACTCATTTTTCACTTGAGTAAAGTGAGGAAAGTCGTGGAAAGTGCCTTTCCCAAGGGCACAAGACCGGCAACACGGCAGGCGGATTCGAACCGGCGACCTCTCGGTCACGGGCCGAATACACTACCACTGTGCTACGCGGCCCCACTGTTACAAGGTCAAGATTACTAACTGAAGCTTTTGAATTTTTTTTCTTCTTAGTGTGCAATTTCTTGGTTACTTTTTACCTGAATAATTGTTGTCTTGTGTTACTTCATGTGTTTCAACTGTAACCTCTAACTTGATTTCTATTGAGATTGTAAAATTTACTTGCGGCAAAGTTAAGAGAATTTACTGTATTTTTCGAGGCCCTTTTTCTAATCCTTAGATTCTGAAATTTACCATTTTTAAAGTCACATCATGACTTTGAGTCAACCTTATAGGATACTGTTAATGCAGAAATGTTCGCGGTGGATTAATGTTCGTGGTGACCACTTTACCGCGAACTCAAAACCACCGCTAACATTTTTCTATTATAGCATTTAGACTGCCGTCTATGGTGTTACCGCGAACTTAAATCCACCGCGAAAAGTCCTTTTTCCCGCTACCGCGAAATTAAATCCCCGCGAACTTAAATGCATTTACAGTACTTGGTCTCCAGTCAAAATCACTTTTGTACGAAGTCTGAATTCCTTTTAAGGTCGATTATGTAACATAAGGACAATATAGAAGGAAGATTTTCCTCCCATTTCTTAACATGGTAAGTTAGATCAACACTATAGAATTTCATGCCAATATTTATAGGGAGGGAGGAAGGGTCTAGTTTGAGATGGTTTCAGAAACTAAGCAGACCTAATGTTTAGCTTGTTTTGTACAGTTCGCAAAAACCCAAAATATAACATTATAGTCACATATAAATATGCTGAAAAGTGTTAGTATCTTTGCAGGGCTCGAAATTCATTTTTGGGATTAGGTGCACTGGTGCACCCAGCCTGAAAAATTGGGTGCACCAAAAAATTTTGGGTGCACTACTTAAACTTAAGTAATAACCTAATAATAAAACTTAGTTACATTTTAGCTATCAAATTCTTAAACAAGTACCATGACAGACATTTTTATTATCTTTCTAAAACTTAGATGTCAAGAATATGATGTATACTAGTATACTTTGATATCTTTACATACATAAACGTAAGAAATATTTGGGTGCACCCTGTGCACCCACAGAAAAAAATTGGGTGCACAGCTCCAATTTTGGGTGCACCTGGGTGCACATGCACCCAGTATTTCGAGCCCTGCTTTGTATATGTAATTCATATGATGCTTATGTTCTCAAGAATGTTTTCAATTTTTGGGGCAAAATGTTATATAATGGGCCTTTAATCTTGATTTTTTTTTCCGTAGATGTGCTGGGCTTTTGGATCACCAGTTTGAGTTTGGAACCTGCTCCTCTCTTCACCCATGTCAGCCTGATCCCTGTCCAGCAAGCAAGAGGTACAGGGGTCTAGCCAGCGTCCGTTTTTCCGTCAATTGACGGAAATTTGCTGCGTCTGACGGAAAAATTTTAAAACCAATCCGTCAACCTTGACGGACAAAAATCCTTGGTGGAAGCTACAGGCGGCTTGGGGACGCCATCCACGGCCGTAAAAGCCACACACTGTTTGTTTTGCTATTGTTATGATTGTTGACAATGTGTGTCGGCGCCCTTTCGCATACGATAATCTCATCAAAACCCGTTTTTCAAGGTCTCGGTTCAGTCCTTCTAATTAATTATCGCGGTTTTCTCGACGATTGTAATTGGCTGACGGAAAAAAATTTCGAGCTGGCTAAAGCCCTGAAGAGGTACCTGGTTTTTAAGAGTTTCTTTATCCAGGGTTCTAGCCAGCGTTGGAGTCCGTTTTTTGTCCTTTGATGATCTACAAAACAGTTAAGGCCTGAGCTGGATTCCTTGAGCAATAGTACAGTGTGTGCATCAGTTTCTTAAAGGGGCATTCCACTCCACACGGGAGTGCTATTTTCCGATAGATATTCATTTTAGGAAGTGATAACTGCATATGACTTCACATTATACGATAAAGTACCAAGTTGCTCCGCATGCCTCAAAAGCATTCAGTCTTCTACTAAACTCCCCAAGTACCCTCTAATTGAATAAATCCTATGGCTGAATACAATGCAGAACTTTTAGGTAAGTTTACCAAAATAATTTCAGGTTCGCTAAGAAATTTTGTATTGTTCTTGTATTCTTTGCTATCTTAAGAGAAATTTGCCTTCTCTGTGTGCTCAGCGTACCTCATTTATTCCAAAAATATGTACGATAAACAAAGTGTCTATGCCTATAGGGAATGCATGGGTAGGGTCTGCATGGGTTTAGTGAGTGTCATTATTGTTTTATAAAGCACACATCACGTAATTCATCCCAAGGTGAATTCCACAAAATTCGGCTGATTATGTATTCATTGACACATTATTTATTGGAAAACAAGACTCCCTTCTGGAGTGGAATGCCCCTTTAAAACAGCCTGGTACACACTGTTGATTCTTGTACCTGTGTTGTAGGTGTATCCCCAGACCTTACACACTGTTGATTCTTGTACCTGTGTTGTACTAGGTGTATCCCCAGACCTAAGGTCTGCCTAAATGGACTGGACCAACAGCACTGTCAGCAGTACCAATGTGGTAAGTCCTGAATCTTACACCAGTACGAGACAGGTAAAAGAACAATCACGTCTTGCAGGCTTTTAGCTAGGATTTTATAATAGGGAGTCCAAACTTATTGATGAGTTGTGGTAAGTGACTATTGTAGGGGGGGGGGGTGTCTGGGGGCATCCACCTTCCATGGAGTTTTTGATGATTTTAAGTTAAGAAAGTGCATTCTTAGGTATCCCAAGAGGCAAACATACTGTTCCAGAGGTCACAGTAGAAGACTGCGACCACAGATGACCTGGTAGCATTTCTGGTCAATCAGAATTTCATGCTTGTCAGACGATTTTCTCCCCAGTATGAGGGCGTCCAGGGGCATAAAATTTCTTGTTATTCTAAGAAAAGTGTGTCCAGATGACGCGTTGACGCATGCCTGGCTAAAAGCCTGATGTCTTGGTACAACTCTAGGCATAATAATTGTGTTCCAGGTAATTTTTTGTAGGAATTGGACAACATAAAAATGTGCTTTTGCAAATGTCCATCTCAAGTGTTTATATACTAGCCAGTCATCAGCCAATGAGATTCTTCCCCTCCTGGTGTTGGAGGGAAAGCTACTAGCCAATCACGTTGCCCCTTGCATGTAGCAGTGATGTGATTGGCTGATAGCTTTCCAACCAATAACAGGAGAAGACTATCTGATTGGCTGTTGAGCACTCATGTGGAGAAAAGGAAGGATCGCTGGCCAGTGCGCCAGGGTCATTGCTGCAACTATACAACAGGCCTGGCAACACAGGATGTTATGTCATGTGCTTATTGCATTTTACTGTAATTTCGCAGTTGTAATTCTACAATGTACATGTAGTAGAAGATCAGCCCTAATAACCCTGTCGTTTGACAATGTACAGTTCCCCGTAGTTGTGAGGGGGAAGAGGACGACCCTGTGTGTGATGTTGATGGTGTCCAACATCCCAACTACTGTCAGCTCCTAGCAGCTGGGAAACTACTAGGCTATCATGCTCCCTGCCATGTGAGTACCCATGACTGTTGTACAATTAAAGAATAAAGAGACTCTTTTTACACAACCATATGTAAATACTTTTCGTTTTGTGACAGCATCTGAACTGTGAGCAGCGACACCTGTCCTGCATTACAATGTGAACCAGTCAGAATTGCCCTGAAGAAGGTGACAGACGGTCACCGAAACGTCGGTGAGAATAAAGCATTGGTTGTGTAAAAAGTCTCTTTATTCAGTGACGTACCAACCTGATGAAACTGTTCACTGTTGTACAATTGGTAAATTTTTCACAGGCGCTCAGGACTTCAGTTGGGCAGACCGACAGAAGACAGGTCTATCTCTCTCTCTGACAGTCAGTCTATACAGACTATGACACTTTTCTATGCAAAAAGGTCTATAAATATAGTATATTTACCGTTTTTCCACGTGTAAATGGAGGCTCCTCATTGGTCCGTGTCCGCAGGCACGTCCACATGCCAGGTTTTGGATTGCACTTTTATGGGCTATAGTAAATAATTGCTCAAAACCCTCTTGAGTCAGTATTTCTATCACCATTGAAGGCTACGGGTTACGGGTTTTGAATTGTACATATATTAGTCCAGCTAAACCTCTGTACCTGTACCTGATGTTAGTCATTAAGATAATACAGCCTCAGTGCCAAGAGATCCAATTATTACCTTCGGGAATGAGGTATTCCTGGGGTTGGTCATGTCCCGTACGTTTGCAGCTACATGTACATGTATAACGCACCATCCCATTTCTGCATTTGTATAATACATTGTGTTGTATGTAGTTTGGCATGATGTCTGCTAGTATACACAAGATTTTTTCTGCATCTAAGAAATCTTGTCTGTCCTTTGTGTTTACTGAATGTGTACTGTCAACTGATCTATGACTGATGCGTCTTTCCGTGTCAGGAGAAAGCCTGTAAAGTCAGCCCTGTGTGCGGACACAACGGGGAAACCTACGAGAGTAACTGTGCGGCCCACGCAGCTCGAGTCTCTATAGATTACGAAGGGCCCTGCCTGGCAGTAGGTCTAAGGCCAGGTAAGTTAACATTCTCTTGTCATTCTCTCGTCTTATCGGCAGAACTAATAAGGTTAGCACTCAGGTTTCTATAGCCAGTGCAAATTGTGTAGTGCTGGATTGGTGCTGCATTGATGCTGGATTGTTGTAATGACACTTTATCACTAATGATGCCACAGTCCAGCACCAATGCTGCACTATTCTATTCTTTCAAGGCTAATGGCTTGGTTGACAGTTTGTAATAACTGTGAAGTTACCATGTCAGTTGGCACCAATGCTATCTTACACCTGTGTCAAAATCTTAAACATTACGGCTGCATTACATAGTTTTTGAAAGGGATCCACGCTGTTATTTACTACCACTACGGCAAATTTAGTTACCATGTCATTTGTCACCAATGCTGTCTTACAGCAGTATCAAAATCTTGAACATTTTGGCTGCATTACACACCATTTTTGAAATGGATCCATGCTGTTATTTTCCTACGGTAACCGCTACGCTAAATTGACAACTGTTATGCCTATTTTCAATTAGTGTAATCATACTTCTATTAGTATTTATGTGTGCGGAAATGTCATATGAAATGTTAACAGTCTCCATTGAATGTACTTGACGATGTGTGTTTCTGTAGGACAAGGCAAGTACCCAGAGTGTTCCACAGTCAGCTGTCCAGACTCCAGCCTGTGTGAGGGGATCATTCCACCGGGGGCATGTTGTCCAGTCTGTGGTACGTAAACATGCTTTATACTGTAAATCCGGACATTTCTGTGATGGTTTTATATGTTTGGTGTCACTGCAAACTCAACAGGCCGAAAATCCACTGTCTTGTTACTTTATAGTAGTTTCTGCCACTAAACGCAAGTCTCGGCAAAGTCTACCTTCATATTTTATCTTGCCATGAAATTAGAGTGTTACAAAGCTAACTTAAATGAATTAACAATAGTTAAACCTTGTATATTAGTTTCTGCTATGTGTTCTCATTTTTTCCCCATTTTTTCTGGAATGGTCAAACAAGAAAAAAAACAGTTTTCCACCTGTACACTCACTCCTTATGTACTTACGGTGGGAATACCCCTACTGTACTTATAGGGTTTCCAACCTCTCTGCAGTTACAGATTATGCTATGCAATCTGTGAATATGTAGTTAGTACTTGTTAATGTTCTTGTAGCTTGACACTTCATCCAGTCTCAACAGTCACAACTCCCACATGATGTATAGTTACAACTGTTGTTATACTCTGCAGGTGGAGTGTTGGCCATGCTGTACAGTGGTTGGTATGTAGACCTGGTGTCCCGTCAGGCCAGTATTGGACCAATCACTGTGACACAAGTCATCCAGCAGCTCAGAAACCACGTGTCCGTGGTAAGCACTCCTTTCATCAACAATCAATGTGTTCCAGGGATTTTTTTTACAGTGTAGGGGGGCAATTTAGAGCTAAAGGCTATGTGGCAAAGCAACGCAGGTGTGAGCTGTGTGGGAAGGTTTGCAGGCATCCTCCCCCTGAAAATTGTTTAAGTTGTAGCCCTTATATACACCATTCTGTGCATTCTGAGGACTAAATTTATTTGAACTTATAGTTATGATAGGTAATTAAGTTAACACGACAGATTTGAAAATGTTTCACAGTAATCAGTGTGTGTATGATATACAAATGTACATGATATTCTTTTTTTTTTTCAACATTTATATTGTAGGTGTACCTTTATACACAAGTTTTCCATGTTCACCAGAAATGTCATTGTGTTGAATGTTTCAGCCTCAGTGTGATGTGTTTGGGTACCTGAGTATCGAGGGAGACATCATCGCCATAGTGATGCCGGTCACACCCAACACCACACCCCTACAGGTCAGTGGCATAATTTAGCTGCAGTTTCTGTTTGTTCTGTTCGAGGGAGCAGTGCAGTTTCTGTATGTTCTCCCAGAGGGAGCAGTGCAGTTTCTGTATGTTCTCCCAGAGGGAGCAGTGCAGTTTCTGTATGTTCTCCCAGAGGGAGCAGTGCAGTTTCTGTATGTTCTCCCAGAGGGAGCAGTGCAGTTTCTGTATGTTCTGCCAGAGGGTACAGTGCAGTTTCTGTATGTTCTGCCAGAGGGAGCAGTGCAGTTTCTGTATGTTCTGCCAGAGGGAGCAGTGCAGTTTCTGTATGTTCTGCCAGAGGGAGCAGTGCAGTTTCTGTATGTTCTCCCAGAGGGAGCAGTGCAGTTTCTGTATGTTCTCCCAGAGAGAGCAGTGCAGTTTCTGTATGTTCTGCCAGAGGGTACAGTGCAGTTTCTGTATGTTCTGCCAGAGGGAGCAGTGCAGTTTCTGTATGTTCTGCCAGAGGGAGCAGTGCAGTTTCTGTATGTTCTGCCAGAGGGAGCAGTGCAGTTTCTGTATGTTCTCCCAGAGGGAGCAGTGCAGTTTCTGTATGTTCTCCCAGAGGGAGCAGTGCAGTTTCTGTATGTTCTGCCAGAGGGTACAGTGCAGTTTCTGTATGTTCTACCAGAGGGTGCAGTGCAGTTTCTGTATATTCTGCTAGAGGGAGCACTGCAGTTTCTGTATCTTATGCTGGAGGGTGCAGTGCAGTTTCTGGTCAGTGAGTGCCATATGGACAAGTGCAGTTTCTGTATGTTCTGCCAGAGGGAGCAGTGCAGTTTCTGTACTATGTTCTGCCAGAGGGAGAAATACAGTTTCTGTATGCTCTACCAAAAGGGCATTGCAGTTTCTTTATGCTCTGTCGGAGAGCATTACCGTCCTGAGGGGGTGAAGCCTGCTGCCTGCAATTGTTTTTTTGTTTTCCTACTTCAGGTGGAGGCCTGTAACCAGGAAGCGCAGAAAGTGGCGGCCCTGATCAACGCGGGCAGCCCCGTTATCGTTTCCCACGTGCCTCTCTCCTTCCTTACCTCCGCCTCCCTCCACCTCGCTGCTGTCACCATGGTCAGCACCGCGACAGCAGCTGTCCCCTCACTGCCAGCACTACTGCTCTGTACAGCGACAGCTCTACACAGACTGTTCCTCCACATGTCATGACAGATCACGTAAACCTCCTGGGTAAAAGAGTCCAGGAGTAGATACTATGTCAGGGCTCTAGCCAGTGTCCATTTTTCTGTCAATTGACGGAAATTTGCTGACAGAAAAATTTTTAAACTGATCCGTCAATCTTGACGGACAAAAATCCTTGGTGGAAGCTACAGGCGGCTTGGGGACGCTGTCCACGACGATAAAAGCCACACGCTGTTTGTTTTGCTTTTGTTATGATTGTTGACAATGTGTGTCGACGCCCTTTCACATACGATAATCTCATTTACTACTTTGTAGTGTCATATGGAAAATTATTTTTTTGTGGTTTTCACGACGATTGGAATCGGCTGACGGAAATAAATTTTAAGCTGGCTAGAGCCCTGTACTATGTACAATCTACCCTAGAGATAATGTTTGTTGTAAAGTACTTCTCACAGAATGACAATCTAAAGAATGTGTATACCAATCAAGAGTGAAGTATTAATTGGAAGGGTAATCGTTATGTCCAGCAGTGCAATGTGTATTGGAAAGTGGACAGAATTGTGAACATGCCTCTCTTTTCTTATTTAAAAAAAATTTGGTACTGTAAATTCTTTCTTATTTGCAGCACTTATATTTTGCACTGGCTGAAAAGTTAGAATTTGCGGTATCTCAAGTTTGCAGTTACAACAGAAAAAAGAAATTCGTGTGTGGTGTGAATACTGTGAACTTAGATGTGCTGCAAAAATTTCAGAATTTACAGTAATGAAGAGGTACAAAGAAAAGCAGTGTTAGGCATGGAAAACAATGTTTTTAAGAGTTTTGTTATCTTATTATAAAGTAATGTGACAATCCTAACCATTCCTGAATATGAAAAAGAATTGCCGTTTACAATCAGATCAAGACAAACTGTTGTGACAATCAAGAGGAGGTTTTAGTGAGTGAGAAAGGGATGGCGAATTGTTAGGTCTGTATAATTTATTGCACTTGTTGAGATTCGTAAAAAAAGATACATGTATTTGTGCTGGACTTTAGTGTATTCAGAATAATCTATAATTGTTTACGATAATCCAGGAGTATGAAAGGCAATCATAGTATTAGTTATATCTGTATTAATGGCAGAGACAATTGGTTTAACCCAAATATGATAAGTTTTGCTTGTAATAATTTGTCATTTTTGTCAGGGCTGTCCCCAGCTTTAAATTTTTTATGCCTCATTTTTTGAGTTCCTGTTGTTAATTTTTGCTGTGACATTTGTCAAGCTAACGAAAATACATTTTTTGTCAATTTCATGCTGTGAACTTTTTTGGACGGACAGGGTGAAATATTTGTCCGTGCTGGGAAGCAAATGTCCGTCCTAGGGACGGGTCATGGAGACAGCCCTGAGTTTATGTAACTGAGTTTACTGGTATACATGTATGCAGTATGTACTATCATATGTCCCATAATGAGTTTTCATGTATGTACGTGTACCATGTACGTGTACCATGGTTCATAATGTACCATGGTATGAGATGTATGTACCATGGCTGTAAAGTATTACATGATTTATGCAGTATGGTTTTGCCATGACTTGTGTGTGTATAAACTATACCATGGTGAATACATTGTATGTAACTATGTATGAACATGCATGGTTTGTAGATGTTCATGTACTTCACCATGGATTTCTAAAGTATGTACCATGGTATGTAGATGTTCATGTACTTTACCATGGTTTTATACAGTACATGTATGTACCATGGTTTGTAGATGTTCATGTACTTTACCATGGCTTTATACAGCACATGCACACATGTATGTACCATGGTTTGTGGATGTTCATGTACCTCACCATGGATTTCTGTAGTATGTACCATGGTATGTAGATGTTCATGTACTTTACCATGGTTTTATACAGTACATGTATGTACCATGGTTTGTAGATGTTCATGTACTTTACCATGGCTTTATACAGCACATGCACACATGTATGTACCATGGTTTGTAGATGTTTATGTACTTTACCATGGTTTTATACACTGTAACACACAAGTACAGTACATGTCTAAGGCATGGTTTACGAAACACATCCATGGATTATAGATATTCATGCATTTTACCATGACTGTATACGGAATGTCTTTAAATCATGGTTTATGGAATATGTTTGATCATGGTTTTATACAGTACATGTGTGTGACATGTATTAAACCATGGCTTCCAAAGTGCATGGTTTAGATGACATTTTAATCAGGGTCAACATAACTATATTATATCATTCACAATTGACTATAGTAGACAATACCTACTATAGTTTATATAGTAATTACTCAGATGATTCAGTTTGATAATAATTTCCAGTTCAAATTTCCTGCCAATTTTTAAATGTTGCTGGAAAATTTTTCTTCGAGGCTCCAGCCTCTACAATAGAAAGACCAATGGGTTGTATTATATTATACTATGTCATATTATATTCTGTTGTAAAAATGGCAGACAACTTTGATTTAAGAACGTAAGACAATCATGAATTTTAACTCCACTTTATACAGATGAGATTTGTGTGCCAAATTTTGGCGATGCCTTAAGGGCGGAGCTGTTATTGTGTAAGAAAAATCCTAGATGAAATTGAGATAGTTAAATTTTAAATACTTAACCTGTGTGTTTTGGAGGCAAGCAGTCTAACAAAGTAGTAGCATTTTTTGTTTATCATATAGTAGAATATACAATCAGTGAAATAATAACATTGTTTTTGCCATGATTTGTACAGTATGAATCAATTGTCAAAAGCTTGGACAATTCTGAAATTTGCAATTGCAGTGAGACAATGTTTTATTTTAAGCAAGAGTAGGTAGGAACATTATGGTGTTTTTGTCTGTAAATGAACACGTAAAGAAAGTTGTGAAAATTTGACGTGAAATTGGACAATCTTTTATCTCAGTCACTACAGTTTTGATGGCATTATGACAATGGGTGGTATCACGGTTACCATATAAAAATGTGTAACTTGACAGTTTCCAAGTGAACACCAGTTGTACCTTTTTCTTTGTGCACTAACAAAAATTGTAGGGTATAGCTATTACCTTATATTTGTCAGGATGTTTTATTACAATCAGCAGAATGTATTATATGCAGATGTGTTTAAGTATAAAGTATATACTTTTTTGGGTACAATTTAGCTGTTTCTTCATATTCAGTCTTTTAGTATTTCAAGGAAATTAAGCCAACGTTTTGAGACAATGTTTATTTTGATCATCGCAATTCTGGGTTAAAATTATCAATTTTTTTTCTAACATATGATGGACATAAGGCCACACCAATTTAATTTATTGGTTCACGGATTTTTTCATAAAAAATACGGAGCGAGAGGGCGAAATAAAAATAAAAATAAAAGTTGTAAAATGGTTCGGGTAAAGGTAAGGGCTAATCCCAAACATAAAGAAAAAAAAGTTTTCAGCTTGAAAAAAGTACAAAAACACTATTATTGTATAGTAACAGCACCTGTTCGTTGAAAATTACAAAAGTAGTGTCAGTTTTTATGTTTGCTACACCAGAAAGTTGGTGAATGGTTTCATTAATGGTGAAAATTTGCTGAGTGGTAATTTTTATTTTTATTTTTTTTTTCCCAAAAAATAGGAGCGAGCGAATCCGTGAACCAAGAAATTAAATTGGTGTGGCCTAAACCTGAGATTATTTTCTTTTTTGTTTATACATGTATGCAGTGGAAGTGTAACAAAATAACCTTGTGTCCATCAGACTATCAATTAATTTTCACTTAACAGTATATACATAACGTATTGGCTATACCATCTCTAGTTTAAAATGCTACAATTTGTTCTGTAAATTCTTAGTGCCAATTCATTTGTGAGGTTGTAGAGACGATGTTACTTGCTGTATTTCTCTGTGCTTCTGTCCTCTGCATTTGTATCCATTGTGTTCCGACTTGACGTTTGGATGAACTTGAATGTATTTTTAACCCCTTGTAAGCAACTCCACACCTCCAATGTTGTATGGATAATGCAGTATTCTAATGGTTAATTTGCAGACAACATGACAAACTAGGTGTGTTCTGTATAAGGCCAAGATAATCATTTTGATAATAATGTTTGCAACTTCGCATGACATAGATTGGTACTTTTATATGTTATCATTCCTTGGTTATCGGAATAGTCCCAAATTTTGTACCCCCAGCAACCCCCCCACACCCCGTCCACCAGACGGCGATCGCTGATTGACCTAAATTGGCTTTGTGTGACTTTGGAATCCCTAGTACAGAATGGTGTGTAATGCTGCATTGATGCTGGATGTGGCATTTTAACACTAATACTGTAATGCCTCAGTCCTGCACCAAAGCTGCAATATTCAAGCTATTCGTTCAAGGCTTTGCTGGACTTGACAGTTTAGAATAACTGTGAAGTTACCATGGCAGTATGGCACCAATGCTATACTACTGCAGCATCAAAATCTTGAGCTTTAGGGTCACATTACGCACCATTTTTGCCAGGGATATAATGCTCAGTGCAAAGATATAAATTTTAAAACAAACTAAACACAGAATGTAAACCTTTTCTTTGAAATTGACCTCCAATAGGTCTCCGAGAGATAACAAACTCTAGTAGATAACTTAACTTGCACAAGGCTTTTGCTTTTCCAGAACTTTCTTTTCTCAATGAGATTATCTTTCCATGTATGTACTTAACTGAAACTTCACACTGATTATCCTTTCTGTTAGTTCGAATTTGGCACGTTTTTTTCTGAAAACCAAGGAATGTATAACCTAGTGTGGCTTGGATTGGACGCGGAAAGCTAAAAGTTCGCATTTTGCAGATTGAACAACTACTTAGAATTTGAAGCCAGGTTTTAAATAAATACCAAGATACGTACGTTTTTAATACAAACTGGATCCCACCAGTAATATTAATACATTGAGGCAATCATTGACAACAAGTGGAGATTCTGGGCAGGCAGGGTTGAACTGTGTACAGTATTAAACAGATGAGTGCGTATATAGAAGTTGAAGTAGGACAGAATATGATGAAGATTTTAAAGTCATATATCCCAGTTGTGAAGTGAAATAAAGTCTCTACTTTTGCATACAAATATTGGGTTGTTGTGACTTATTTAACCGTGTACATGTTTGTTGTAGCCTAGGTACCATACGGATAGTAGTCTGCTCCTGCTACATTGTACCTGTCAGGAGACCTGCGCATTCAAACCTTTTGGTGGGGATGTCTTGAGTTAATGAGAGAATTAAGGAATGGGTTCTAGAGCATTCTTTTAATGACAACAGGCCTCCCACTAGCGGATGCAGGGCGTTTGGGGTGTTAGAATGCCTGTTGGAACGAGCGTTCGAACCCATTCCTTTATTCGCTGTAATGAAGGGAACAATCAACGCCCTTGTCCAAAATTTGGACGATCCCAGACGTTAGAGATGTCATGGTTCCCAGACGGTATAGCAGAGAAGCGACTGTATATAGTGTATAATAAAAGTTGGAGCGAGAAGCAACTGTTAATAAACCTTAGAGCGAACTACTGTCCTGATGGTACTGTACATACCCAGGCTATTTATTGTGCATACCGTTCAAACTGCTACTGTGTATTTGGGACACCTAAAATCCATTTACTTTTGTAGGAAATCAAATTCACCAAAGGCAGGAAAAGGAGTCTTTTTTTAAAACTTAAAAGTGTGCTGTTGAAACACTTCAGCAGTATTATAATGTAATTTGAAATGTATATTCAGTGACATTCTTATTTGACGTCAAGTAAATCCACCACAATCGTTGCAAAACTAATAAAAGCATAACTTAATTCATTGACAGCAGTAATTGCAAGTTTATTGATGTAGAGTGCATACATACAAGGTAAAGAATCATCATTACTCCCTGGACAAACTTTTCCATCTTTTTCTAGAACAGGTCTGACAGATACATTATACACTATAGTCAATCCTCTCTCTCCACTAACAGTACTTAAATCAGGTCAGGTTAAGTCTGAAACAATTTCAGGACAACTGTATTTAGCATGCCAGATATAATATTAAATCAGTGTGATACACCTTTGTACAGCCGAGCAATCTTGTGTGTTAGAATAATGATTTTTCACACCCTTCAAAACTGCCTTTAAAAAAAAACTTCTGTTGCAAATGCACGTATCACATCTTATAATTCGGACAATTAGTGCTTTGTTGTCGGATACTACAAATACAGGATGTTTTGTTGCTGCTACCTTTTACCAGTACTATACACATTTCACAACTCTCAAACAGACTTTCCTTAAAATTACAATAATCATTTTTAGGAAGAAAAGAAGAGCCTTTCTATTGTCAGACTGCTAGTGAGGAATACCATATTTAAACATAATTTTCCCAACAAACACCCAAAAAGGAGTCGAGCGCAACTCTAGGTAGACCTAACACATCTTTACTTCGCCCAGCAAGTTGAAGTTGTTCAGTTACAGAAGTTTAGAGGACAACACACAACCAGTGTGATACTCACGAGCCAACAACAGTGAAGGTCTGGTGCGATATATTCACCACTAAACTGCCCAGTACTGTTTAAGAATGAACCCCAATTTTGTTTCCTTTCTTTTCCTACAGGCCATTTAATAAAGTCTATGGATGACGTCACCAACTGTAATAATTCAATGCAAAAAAGGCAAAACATTTAGTTATGTTAGTAGCATTAAAAGACAGACAATACACAATATAGTGATTTAGGTACATCCCTTTCTTCTGGCTTGTTAATGAACATTCGAACAGTCCTTAAAAACAACTTACGTCTGCTTGATACAAACTTCTGTGGTTTTGTTTATTTCACATATAATTTACATCTGCTGTGTATTATAACCCTACCATTATTAGTGTATATGTAGACGTCATCCATACAATTATCTGACCTGACTTGGACATAGTCTTTTTGCTGAACACTGCACTGTCTGTTGTATCTAGTTTTTCATATGTGCCAGTAACCAACTAACTACCAAGAAATGTACAAATGAGATGTGTGCAAGGGTTGACTGGTTCTGTGCAGTATTATATAATCAACTATTGTTTTCTTTTAATGTGCCATAATTTGGTCTGGGCTCAAGAGAACACTCAATTAATAACTTGAAAATTAAAGTGAGAGGAAACTGGATTCTTGTTTTTTTTTGTGCTAAAATGTCTTACACTATGTAACAAATGATTACACTATCACTAACTCCAAACCTGAAGGATCCCTTACAGCTTTCCTTACAATTCTGTGTACATGTGGAGAGGCTTATGTTTAGCCCCACACAACCTGGAAAATTAGCAACTCATTAGCGCCACCTTGCAGGTACAAATGGTACCACATGTCACACAATCAAAACTGAATGACTGAGATCTCCATTTCCTTCCTTACTTCCCAAAGTTTTCCTTCCCTTCAGTCTTTTGCTTTTACGCTAAAACAATTTTAGTTTAAGGTTGACTTGCTTTGACACGACTGCGGTACTGTGTGCATTACCTATTGCAGCTGCTGCGAACAGCTACACAGACAGGTGAAAAGGCTGCAAACAGGTGCACAGTGACAATAGCTCACGAGTAGTCATATTGGCTATAGCTTTCTAACAATGGGAAAATATTTTTGCTTCAGTTGGCGCTTTCTTGTCACTATACCATTGACACAAAAGAGTTCTGCCAATACAGCAATGAAATCCTTCACAGAACTACAAGGAAAGCTACAAGGGTCTGTCAGGGATAGCTTTATACAAGGTTGAACAGTGCCCCCTTCTCAAGCTGCCCAAAACCATGTTTCTACTGGGATGGGATCTAGTTTTTGTTGTTTTTCAGTTGGTTGGAAAGCCAGTCCAGCCCTTCGTATAGCCCGTCTCCGCTTGTTGCACATGTGGCCTGGATGTACCATTGTCGGTTGCGGAGGTTATGTAGTGCCAACTTGTCCGTGATTTCTGCAGCATTCATGGCATTCGGAAGATCCTGGTGGAAAAAGACCAAAATAAATTTAGCGTTTGCTGGCGCTTGGAAATTTAAACGTTTGAGGAATAAGTCCAACTTTCCGCCCCATTCCACTAGGGTGGCAAACTCCTGTGAACAAAGATTTTGTTGAACTGATCGTCACAAATTCTATGGATAAAAAGCCAATCCTTTTTACGTGTTGTCATAGCCATATTCCAAATACTGGTTACTCATGCAACTAGATATGATATCTGTCAATCTGTGGTCATTCCTCAGTGCCACTGTGTAAGATTTTGTTTATAACCAAAAACTATTAATTGATATGTGGCAAAAAAAATTTAGACAGTCTAATAGGAAACAAAAATCTTACACAAGTCAAAATAAGGTTGATACAATTAGCACCTGTTGTTTGGGTACAGGCGTTAACATTGTCTTTTAGGGGTGGTAGATCTAAAGTACTGGAAGTTTTGAAACGTTGGCATGGTTTTCAGCCATACTTTCACAGTTTGCATGGTATTCAATTTATAAAAACAAGGGTTACCCAAATTCATATTTTGCCGCAGTGAGATTGCCGTTTAGTGGAATGGAGCCCATTAAGAGTCTACAACGCTTCAAAACCTTATACACATATATATATGTGGGTAGAGATTGTGATCCAACAGAATAAAAGATCCCACTTTGACAGAGACTCCAATCAGATTCTAAAAATGTGCTGGGGTTGAGACCCACTAACAGACTAATTCATCAATCTAAAGAGACAAATTTATGGGAATGTCTTCAAACTTTCACATCTGTCACTAAGAGCCATACATTTTTTTTATCATAAAATTTACAGATCTGACCAAATCTCTACCAGGAAAATTTAGGTTTCTGTCAGATTTTAATCTCTACCTTGTCATATACTGTAAAAATACATTCATTTTCATGGCAGTAAATTTAATGTTAGGATGTGAGAGGTGGTTTGAAAAAGTGGTTCGAGTTTGCATTTTGAAACAATTTTGTAGTAGAATAGGCATATAGAACACAACTTCTCCATGTTTTGATTCTGCGATCACAGTGAAAACCACTTAAATAAAACCACCACACACATTTCAGTATGAAATGGGGACAAGTCACCTGTTAATTGTGTTATATATGCGCCATATGTCACAAATGTGATACAAATCAACAAGCCAGTTGACAGTACGGTACTGCGTATGCGTAGGGTCATTGATGAAAGCCCTTGACTTTTAAAAAGTTCTTGAAATAGTGTCCAAAAGTTTTTATGTTCGTCTCAGGGACCTTTGAAATTTTGCATTACTGTAAATGCACTTAAGTTTGCTGGGATTTAATTTTACGGTAGCGGGAAAAGGGCCTTTGTGCGGTGGTTTTAAGTTCGCGCCATGCACTGTAGCATTTTACTGCCATGAAAAAAATGTTTGCGGTGGTTTTGAATTTGCGGTGAAGCGGCCACAGCGAATACCGCGAACACTAAACCACCGCGAAAGTTTCTGCATTTACAGTACCCAGTGCATACTCAGTTTGAACTGTGAACCGGCTTGTACATTAAGAAGTAGACCATTGTGCTGCAAGACACCACTGTGAGTTTCTTCCACCGTCCGAATCTGCCATGCTTTACCTGCTTGTTGGCAAAGACTAACAATACGGCATCTCTGAGCTCATCTTCCTGCAGCATTCTCATCAACTCTTCCTTCGCCTCAGTGGCACGCTCCCTGTCATTGCTGTCTATCACAAAGATTAGGCCTACAGAGTGGGAAACCGTTAAACAACAGATATGTCATTGGGTTCTTTACCTGCTTGTTGGCAAAGACTAACAATACGGCATCTCTGAGCTCGTCTTCTGCCAGCATTCGCTGCAACTCTTCCCGAGCCTCTGTGGCACGTTCCCTGTCATTGCTGTCAACCACAAAGATAAGGCCTACGGAACATAAACCGATGGTTAGCTTCCTTTCTTTAAAAACGTCTTATTTCAGACAAATCTACAGTTTACAGGGCTTCATTTAACCTAAAATTTTGTTGCATAGGAAAAATTTGGGGTGCATAAAAATCAAAATCTTCAATTTAAAGCTCTGATAAATTGTGATGAACTCAAATTCAACTTTTAAACAAATAATACAACATAGAGTCTATACTTTTTTTCTGACACTTCACATTTCCGAATATGCTATACTTATGTACAATAGTGCTTGACATCATCATCATCGCGGGCTTTACAATAGTACTTTACATACATATACAAAATCCTACACAAATATTACGGCGCACTGGTACGTTAGTCCTTCAGACAAAAAATTAGATACATAGTTCCAACTTTTCATGATCCCAGTACTTTCTGTTCTGTGATGTTAAATCATTAGATACAAGTAAAAGTGACACAGCTACTATAGCATTACCACACAAAAAATATATATGGGAAAGATTTTCTTTCCCTTTGCAAAAGGATTATGGCTAAAGGCACATCAAGAACAAAAATTTTGTACACACATGCTTTCAAAAAGGTGTAAAATTTACTAAAAAGTAAGGAAGTGTTGATTTCAAATGTACAAAAATCTCAAAATACAAATTACAGGAAGTCCTGCTGCAATACCAAGGGAAGCAGCAAGAAGACCCAAACTTGACCTACACACATACCGCATACATCACAATCCATCCATATCTTCTCAAGTAATAACAGACTAATAAAAACGATACCTCCTTGGATGGGGGTAACTCACCTTGTGTGTTCTGGAAATAGTGACGCCACAGCGGTCTGATCTTGTCCTGCCCACCCACATCCCATACCGTGAAACTGATGTTCTTGTACTCAACAGTCTCTACATTAAAACCTACAGGGACAAGACAGATTGGAACAGAGTATCAGTCACCTGAAAAATCAGCCACATTCATGTGGCACAAAGGCAGGGCTGTTTCCAGCTTAATCTTTTTTGTCAAACCCATTGCTTGACAACCTATGTTGTAAGCTTAACAAAAATACATTTTCATTAACTCCATGTCATGAACTTCAGATTTTTTGACAGATGGAGTTAGGGTAGGTACCAGCAGAGAAAATTCAGGTACATGTCTGGTTTGGGTCCAGAGGAACAGGTCCAGGTCTGGATCTGAGTGAAAACTTGTGATTGGGTAATACTCAAAACAATGCTCCAATTCTCAAAGGATTCTGTTTGGTGGAGTGTTCGACTCCCACTGGCATTTTAAAATCTTATCTTCGTAAACAATGCTGCCTCTGTTAACTTGTGAATCACAGCCAATGGGTGAGAAAATAAGATAAGGAGCGAGTATGTTTACTAAAATCATCTTAATGTCAAAAGAACACACAAGATTTGGGAATCTTCTTTGACGATCTGCAATGCGGCAGAAAAAAAACAATATCCCTGTTTAAGACTCCACCACAATTAAGAAAAGCTTTTGTGTTTTCATCAAAATCCAAAGATATTCTCTTCTTTAAATACCCCCCCCCCCCCCAAAAAAAGGATTCAAGGGAAGACAGGCAAAAGATATCATGGTACAACGTTTCTTACCAATAGTCGGAATGGTTGTGACAATCTCTCCAAGCTTGAGTTTGTACAAAATGGTCGTCTTTCCGGCGGCGTCCAACCCCACCATCAGGATGCGCATCTCCTTCTTGCCAAACAGGCCCTGGAACAGCTTACCGAACACGCTCCCCATGGTCGATTGCTTGTATGATCTGGTGCTTGTCACAAAAAGGACTGGAGAAATGGAGAAAAAACAAACATAATATGTAGGGTGGTTAGTACTAAATAATAGAAAAACATTGTATCCAAATAATACATAACTGTATCCAAATAATACATAACCAATGAAAGAATCTTTAAAACCTGAAAACAAACCAGAAACCAGGATGATAATTCTTTTTTTCTCTTGCAGAATCTCAAGCAAAATTGGTCCCATCAGCTTAAAAAGGGCCGCCAAAGGTGTTATCTCACTGCACTTGGGGCACCAGTGCGGCACTACGGGGTTCGTTCACTGCGGCACTGTTGGGTTATTTTTGCAGTTTTTATATTATTTAGATATTGCGTAATACATACAGGTATGACTTAGAAGACAAAAAATTCACAAAACGTGAGAAAATTTGTTCTTTATCTCTAAAATTTGTTGAGTAATCTTTCGAACCCCGCAGTGCCGCACCAGTACCCCAAGTGCAGTGAGATACCGCCTTCAGTCACCCAAGCCTACAACTTGCCTCCACAACTACTGTAAATGCAGAGATGTTTGCAGTGGTTTTATGTTTGCAGTTTTCACTGAGGCCTTTTCACTGTCAGCTCCAAACCACCGCAAACATTTTCCATCATCAAACCACGTGGCTGTATCTTGTTGAACCAAGCTGAGTCTACCAGCAAAATTTGTACCTCAAAATCAAGGAAATAGCATTTCATATAAGGTCTAGATTTCAAAATTTCCTTGGGGAGCATACCCCCAGACCCGTTTGGACCATCACACATTCCACAGGACCTCCATTCAAAATCCTGGGGACAGAATACAGAGTTCTCCCCAGAGGATGGAATAACGGAGGCCCTCCACTATATTCCTAACCCAGCTCCACTATACTACTTTTGAAATTTGGTGTGTTTCTTCCCTCTTTTCTTGGTGTTTTATTAAAATCTAGGAAAATTTACAGATTTTTGTGCCAAGTGGCATCCCTTTTCCAGTGGGCATTGTCTGCAAAAACTTGTGAATTGGCGATGATCAAGACAATAGTCGTTTTGCCACTTCACAACAAAGGAATCACTATAACATATTATACTTGTAGTATTTGACACCCTTTTTCATTGCAAAATGAACCCATTTTCATGAAAGCGCAGCGCGTTGGTGCGGGCTATTTTTGCCCTCCACTATACTAAAAAATTCTGGGGAGAACCCTGGAATAAAATTTCAGGCTGGCTACATGTACATGTACAACACTGCACTGACCATATACAATTTGTATGTAGTTGTGTTAGCCCTGCTCTCAAGTCAAGGTGACCACATGCCTGGAGAATGTTAGCTTTGTTTTCAGTCCTCCATGTAAACTGAATTGTGGGCTTGGCTGCCAAGTTTGGCACACACCAACCCACAGACTAGTTGACATTGAAATCTAAGGGGATTTTTGAGATTTGGCAAAAATACAATTTCAAACCATGCATTGAAACACCCAATTATATGATGATGTCATAGCTTAGAATACAAGACTACAAATACAAGGGCTACATAAATTCTATGCCTTCTTGGTGATCTCATTTACTAAGATGTGTCAAGTTTATGAAGTTAGCTCTAGAACCTATTATTAATCTATAATGTGGTTGTGTTGTGTGGTTGTTAATCCTATTCTTTCCACTACACAAGACAGGACACGCATAATTTTCAATGAACATGACCTTGATTCCAATCAGATTCGACACAAATCAAGTATTGCAGGTCCTTTGCAAAATTAGCATATTCATAATTACACTTTGCATAGAGTGACTTGTATATCTTCAACAGGGCAGACAGAAAAACAACATTTTTTTTAAAATCATAATTGTCTCACACCCATTTGATACGGATACATTTCATGAAATTTACATTTTGCTAGAAACCAATTATCAAATTTCTGAAAAGGATAGTTATGGTGATAACTGCAATCTATAATATATATGGCGAAATTTGACGGAAATCACGGCAACTTTCAACAATAAGAGACAAATCTTCCTTCTCCAGAAATTCTACTGGTCATTTTCGGGCTAATTTTTAGACCGAACAAAGACAAGTTACGAGAAGAAAGCTTGTCACGCCCTGACTTGAAGTGACAGCAAAATCCCGACCAGTGCTTTACCATGTATATACGTGGACATCGCACGTTTTCCCCTCATCCTAACATTCCTCAACTATTACGCACGATTTGGACATGGTTTCATTTTCAGACAAACGTTTTAGACGTATTCCATGTGTGGTTGGTACTGAATCCTTTTCAAAATGATGAAATAAAACGAAATTTTCAAAAATGTGCTTTTGGGGGGTGGAGGGAGGGGGGCAGAAACCGGCGCGGTTTACAAGTACTGTATATCGTTAGTTCCAACTTTCGTGCCCCTAAAATTCAAAACCACGGCGATTTGACACGTAAAAACACGGCAAAACAGGCCAAGAAGATCCTTAATAACTAAAATACGTCGAAAGAATTCCCCTGTTGCGGACTTGAGAGCAGAAATTGGTATGAGAAACAACCTGTTCACAGAAAACGTTTTCTAGAAATGAACAGACAACCTCGTCTTGTTCAGTAGCGGAAGTCGTCGCCAACGTTGCACAACCAGCGACAATACGTCGAAAATGGACACAAAAATCGTCCATAAATTCTCCCGGGCACTCTATAACTATCATAGTATAAGGTGTAGGTAGAATACAAGAAGGAAAATGGGGTTAAAATGTGTAAGGAAAGATTTTGAGACCCACCTCAGGTAGATACCAGTCTCCAAAATGGCGGATGTGAAAAGGTGTCGTTGCATGTGCCACGTCAGAGGGGTCTGAGTAATGCTCAATTGCGTGACCCCCTACCACGTGACCGGAACATCGCACACCCTCCCCTGCGACATCTGGCGACCACTTTAGAATCTGCAGAAAATGATCTAACGTTAATACAACACTAGAGCAAGGACGTTATATCAATAATAATAATGATTTATTTGCAAATCCATGCCCGTAGGCTAATTACAATGATACAGTGTTACATGCTTCTACTTTCTTTACTGGGTGGTTTGACTTCTTCTTTGGAGGCAGTGGCTGATGAAAAGTCCCACTTCTTTAATGATTAGTGGGTTCTGTGATTTTAACAGAAATATAGTTTTTTTTAGGTCTACTAACTGGTGAAAAGTTGGAAATATTGTTTTGATTGTGTCAATAACGTCCTTGACTAGAGTAACGTTTAAGTGAGTGAGTGAGTGAGCGAATGAATGAATGATCGAATAATGAATGAATGAATGAATGAATGAATGAATGAATGAATGAATGAATGAATGAATGAATGAATGAATGAATGAATGAATTGCTCAACAATCTCACAAGTTAGAATTTATGCCATTGAACCAAAAAACTGATAACGTTAACGTCAGTGAATGAGCGAGTAAGTGAGAGAGCAGGAGTAATTGATTGATTGAGTGATTGATTGGTTGATTGATTGAGTGAGTGAGCGAGTGAGTGAGGTTCAAATGACTTCATTATCATAGCGACTGCTTGCAACTGTTACCTGACGCAAAGTCTGTTTTGTTTATCTGTTTTGTTTATTTGTGAAGCTTTGATGTCGATGGACTAGACCATAGGTCTTGATGCACACAACAGGAGGTTGGTATGCATGGTTTTTTGCTTACACCTTTTCTTTAATACTTCATACTGTATAAGTAATACATTAAAATTATCAAAGTTTTATTCCAATAGAAATGGAGATATAATATAGTAATAGTGGCAATTTCATGAATATTTGATATCCGCAGTTTCAAAATCTATGGACTAAAGAAACCTCCTTCATGAAAAATGGTATGTTCCGACCAATGCGCATGCGTTAATATTCCCGTACGAGCTGAACGTGGTTCTTCGAATATTCTAAACTAATATTTATTGAAAACGTTTATTTTTAAATCCGTGTGTGTAGTGTGAAGCATCATTATGTCTTTCTGTAAGGATGACAAGGTGAGTGACATTAAAAATCCCCCACTCAGGGCCACGGTTTGTCCTCAAATCCCCGCCATGTGTTAGTGCCCCCCTCCCCCTTGCCGGCCCCATGTATGGCGCGTTTGGACCTGCGTTTGCAACAAATAATTGAACTTTTGAAGTTCACTTATGACAATGCAGAAAATCTAGACAGCTTTACCGTTACATGTAACTGGAGGAAAGTATACTGAATGGTTAAAGATTGATTATGATATTTTGTGCACACGTGCATTTTTAATGGTGGGGGGGGGGGTCAGAAAGTATAGAAGTTTTCATGAATTTGACAAAACCAGAGAAGCTACGTGTAAATTTGTACTTATATCAGTGATAGAACTAAAATCACCTTTTTCCAAGCCAAACAAAACAAAAACAATTCCTCACAAAATGACAACAATATACTCCAAAATTATGCATCTTCTTTTTTCCTTCTTCTTCATATCATAAAAGCTCCTTGTTCATATCAGTGCCTTCAATCTTGGAGAAGATTACTAGTATTATGGCACTTTTGGGTGATCACTGTTGCCGGTGCAGGCTGTCTCTGAGTATAACCCATGTGCAATAATATATAAACCAAAATCGTTGTCCATAGCACGTGCCAGGTCAAGAGTGTCAAGATCTGTGGGATCCACCTGTTAGTCAGTACCTTCACGGCAGGGCTCTAGCCAGCTCGAATTTTTTTTCCGTCAGCCAATTCCCATCGTCGTGAAAACACTATTCAAGGAGTTAGAGAGACTGAACTGAGACCTTGAAAAACGGGTTTTAATGAGATTATCGTATGCGAAAGGGCACCGACACACATTGTCAACAATCATAACAATAGCAAAACAAACAGTGTGTGGCTATTACGGCCGTGGACGGCGTCCCCAAGCCGCCTGTAGCTTCCACCAAGGAGCTTTTATCAGATTTTTGTCCGTTAAGGTTGACGGATTGGCTTTAAAATTTTTCCGTCAAACGCAGCAAATTTCCGTCAATTGACGGAAAAACGGACGCTGGCTAGAGCCCTGCTTCACGGTGAACTTAGTACATAGTGCTAAATCAATGTTTCCTTGACTGTCAGTGTCATATTGGCTTACCAGTCGTTGGAATGACTTCATTTTGTTTCTGCCTCCAGGTCAAAGATTTCAAGGAGCACTTCTGCAAGGAGGTAAGATCTTACATACAGGTTTAGGTCTCATTTGTGTATAAGTAAGTTGGATCATAAGTAGAATACAACATGGTTTATTCTTTACCACCCGATATACAGAATGGAGAAATCACCAGTTTTGGCTCTCCCTCCATTGTGATGGTAAAGTTTGATAAACAAGTAAATATAAACAAATAAATCCGAGGCACCAGCTCTACTGTAGTTTAACTTTAAGGATTGTCTGAAGGCCAATCCGATCCAAGCGTAATACAAAACACACAGTTATATTTCATTTATGTCATACCTACCCAAGAAAACACCTACATAGATGAAAAAAGAGTATTCATGCATTAACATGTGCTTGACTGGGTGAATTGTATAATGTAAGTAAAATCTTCTTGACTGTGTGTTTTGCAGGCAGAGACTATCGTCACTGATGACTTTCCCAAGAAAATTATTCAGCTGGATGAACTGCTCAAGGTAACAGTCGTACACATAGTATTATGCAAGTTAGCCTGGTATCCAGCTGTAGTATAGAGTCTCTTCTGTCCTCTCCGCCGACTCGGGACCTATAATACGGCCGGATACCAAGCTATATGCAAGAAGCGTGCGTAGTCCAGTGGTTAGCTGCCCTGCCTCTGGAACTAGAAGCCATGAGTTTGATTCCAGCAGTGTCGCTCACCTGATCGCATGCATGCTACCAGTACCAGAAAGTGTTGCTGTCCATAGGATGGCGAGTGTAAGGAGCCCTGGTAGACATCGGATGGTACCCAGGCTAGATCTGCTCCCCAGTGTAATGGTGTCTAGTGCGTCCAATTTCTTGTTATTGTAGGAAAACCCTGTCCAAATGCCTGGCTTAATGTCTGTAGTGTCTTGATTTTGATAAGAGTTCCCAGTAAAAGTGACAAACCAATGCAAACTTTTCAAGATTTGCAGTATTTCCACCCTCACACTCAGGGTTGACCAATCGTGGCAAAGCCTAACGATATCACCCCTGACAACTCAGCCACAGAATTCGGTTATTACTAGGGGCGTGGCTTCTATCCAGTAGACATCCTTCGGAGAGATGGCTTTTTTGTTGTCGAAAGCTCGGAAAGGCGCCATATAAGGCGACTCATTAATATTCAAGAGCAAGGTAACAGTACCGGCATAACGTTTCACAGTACTTTCAGCGTCCAGCCGTCTTTATTTAGGTACCAAATTTAACAGTTGTCGGTTCTGTGGGCATAGGTAACCACGGCATCAATGTATACCGACCTAGCATATGAAAAAAAAACATTACCGTCACGCAAAGATAAACAGATCTTTGTCCACGCGGCGCCGTACCATGTGTACGCTGTTTGTTCGAAACTTGCAATCCGGTCGCAGCGACAAATCAGACAAGCTCATTAATATTCATAAGCAAGGCACCCCTAATACCCGAATTCTGTGGCTGAGTTGTCAGGGGTGATATCGTTAGGCTTTGCCGCGATTGTCAACCCTGAGTGTGAGGGTGAGTAGTTCAAGTTCTAATCATGTAAAATCTCATTTGTTTCTTTGCAGTCTGACATGTTCCAGTGTGTAGACCTGACCCAGATGCACATGGAGCTGAATGTGCCCGTCCCAGACCCCATCCTTGTTAACTCTCATCAGGTAAGGAACTACTAGTACAGCTATGTAATTAAGGCCACAGCAATTTAATTTTATGGATGGCATCAGATGCTCCATGATTTTCACCTGATTGCACTGCACACATAGGATCACCTGAAAGCAGGAGGGTAAAATCGACCCGTTGGAAGGCTGGGACTGAGAGGGATTTTATTTTTATTTTTGTCATACCTATCCGAAAAAGCATTTCAATGTGAAATGCGCCAGAAGTTGAGAAAATTTGGTGTCATTGAACAAAAAGTTGTAGCAACAGCAATGCCACCACCCTTGTTGGGCAATGGCACACTCAAAGTACACACACAAATGTGTATTGTACTTTGAATTATCCTATGGAAGCTCTTGTTATAAAAGAACCCCATGTGATAACCCAAGTTATCAGCTGGTCCAGAAGGCACATTGTCAAACGTCATCACAGCCCAGTTATAACATATACAATATGACATGTGTCTTCAATACACTTTCTTAAGTTTTAAAGTCTTGAGTGTATAATGCACAGCCTTACTTGTAAGAAATAAGACATCTGAACTGTATCTTGTTCTGTATATTTCAGCCAGACGCCAAGAGAAGGAAGCTGGACCACAACTTGGATGATATCCAAGGTAAGCTCTCCATCCAAGGTGAGGGTTCTGCACACATCTCTCTTTCCCATTGCACAGTATTCTAGCTAGTCCATTTTTAGAGCAACAGGTCACCATGCTATAGATTTCAACCACCACGCTAAATGATGGGTATGATACTCAGTTTTAAGTAGTGCAGTGGTCCTTTGCTAGTAAACTGTATTTGCTTGTAGAGCAATGTCTGATAAGATATCCAAACTGACTCGGAGCCAATCAAAACTCTCGTCTGTATTTTATGCAAACATTCAAATGCCAATGGTCTCTCTATTATATAGTATTAATGGTGCCACACTATTGTAAACGAAAGCAGCCAGAGAAGTGAACAGAGCTAGAATATGATGGAAACCAAGCTAACAATAATTTTGAACTGCACAATCCACGAAATAATTTATCAGTGGTCAAAATACCCATTGCACTTTGCCAAGGCAACCACATTTTGCTTGATGCAACTCAATTTCAAACTCAGGTTGCACAGTGCACAACCTGAAATGTTGCAGTTGGAACACTGCTTTTCCCCACATACACATTCACATGTACGTGCATAAACGTTTGTGTATACAAAATGTATTTCTTGATAAGATAAAACATAAGTGCATGTTACATGTAGATGGAGGAAAAGATAATGGGTAAGTAGCTGATTTGAAGAAAGTACTAACTTGGAAGTGCGGCAACCTGATATGTACTGTTGATGCCGCAACCTGCCTTTTGATGGCGGAAAAAAGGAATTTGAGCGAAATGCACAATGATAGAAAAAAAATTAATTTGATCTACGAACAAGATTGTTAACATTGGTTTAAAGTTAAGAAGCATAACTGAAATTTGACCATTGTTTTTTGTTTGTCTCCAACAGGTACCAAAGTCATCTTGAACCCTGGTGGGATGGTCACCTGTAACACCAAGCTGACAAAGATTATCGAAGTCATGAAGCCAGAAATCAGGACTCTAGTGGAGAAGTGTAACATGGTAAGAAGATTGGTGTCATTGATCATGTACATATACTATATTGATATACATGTAACAACAAGCATTTTTGTTACATTGGTATTTGTGCCATAATCCCACACCAAAACCAGTCACAGACTAGCAGGAGTGAAATATACTGCATTTGCTTTCAAATGTTCCCTTTCTAGCTTGAGTTTACTTATATAGTATACATTGTATGTTATATATACATGTACTTACAAGAAATGTTGGGCTTCTCATCTTTTGTTTTATGTTTGTTTCTCATGCGACATCAGTTGAATTAAAGCTAGAATCTGTCACAAACCTTTCGGTTTATAGGGCGGTGCCTATCCATTTCTAAAGCTCCTGTGCCACACATTTGTTCAAACACTAGAGCAGGGGGTTGGTTCACTCGTACATTGTAGGTTTCTTGACTTAACAATGCGTTGTAATCTTGCACCAGTTGAAGATGTGGGTGCAGTTGCTGATCCCGCGAATCGAGGACGGAAACAACTTCGGCGTATCCATCCAGGAAGACACGCTGGGCGAGCTTCGGCAGTACGAGAGTGAGGCGGCGGCGTATCTCGACCAGATCTCAAGGTAGATCGAGAAATGTTCACGGCACTTTGTGTTCACATGTTTCATGGTGAGCTCCAGGGTTCTAGCCAGCATCTGTCCATCTTTGACAGAATTTTGTTGCTGGGGACGGATAGACAAAAAATCCGTGCCATGACAGACAAAAATTGGCATTAAAATTCTAATTGAACCAAGATGTGTCTACCAGCAAAATTTGCCCCTCAAAATAAAGGAAATAGCATTTCAGAGGGTCTAGATTTTAAAAGGAGCATACCCCCAGACCTCCCTAGGATTGTCACGCCTTTCACAAATTTCCATTCAAAATCCTGGGGATGGCTAGAACACTGGACTGAGCTCTAAACACAAATTTATCGCACCACCAAAGCCCTTCTCCCACAAAAAAGACTCTTTGCTGTGAAAACTGCTTTGAAATTTTTTTCCTGTGTCTTCTGCCAACCTACCTCCTTATCTAAGAGCTACATGTACTTAAAGTATATCATGTCATACTATATGTTGTGTAGGAGACACCTGTTATGGTCCTCTCTAATGCTCAGTCAGGTTTGACTGAAAAGTACCGAGAGGATAGATATGATTAGACAAGTAACAGTTGATCATGCCAGCACTGTGGAAATCAAATGTTCTGTCTGTCTACAACCCTTGCCCAGTCCCTACTTTGGAGTTGCCACCTGGCTGTATGTAAGTGCACTGGTGTTACCATTTTGTACAAGTTGGAACAAAAGCGCTATCACAAACTAAAAAACGCTGGGCCGGGAACACTCCATGTTCTCCTGAAGCGTCTTGTGAAATCAAATCCCCGCAAACATGCATTTACACTATTACTGTAAGTGCTGAAATTTTTGCAGTGGTTTAATGTTCGTGGATTTTGCATTGCAAATTTACCACATACTTAATCCCAGCGAACTTAAATGCATTTACAGTAGAGCTGTGTACCTTAACAAATTTTCAGGTACATGTACAGGCACAGGTACGAGGGATTAGGTACAGGTCTGGACCTGCACCTGTACCTAAAAAAGTTTAACCAAATATATGCAAGTTAAACATGTAGCTAACTGTCTTCTATTGTCATAAGTTGTCATCTTTGCATATTTGAATCTCAAAACAATTTCTTTGCAAGTTTTCTGAAGTTTCAACTGCAAGATTATCACCATTGTCATTCTTGATTCAGGATTTACTTGTCCAGCAGTCTTAAAAAGTAGTGTTCAATAGTGATTTAGTTTGTTTAGGTACAGGTACAGGTACACAGATGTTTAGGTCCGGACCTGTACATAAACAGTTTTTTAGGTACGGTACAGGTACGGGTATTTAGGTACACAGCCCTAATTTACAGTACTCTGGAGAGCCAAATCACAAAATGTAACCCAGCTTTTACCCTCACTTTGACTACTTGTAGGTACTTCATAACAAGAGGGAAGCTGGTGTCTAAAGTAGCCAAGTATCCCCATGTGGAGGACTATCGGCGGGCGGTTGAGGAGATGGATGAAAAGGAGTTCATCAGCTTACGACTGGTCTGTTGTGAGCTCCGTAACAGCTATGTAAGTACTGAAAAAGTCAGCCCAGATCTTTTAGACAGGGTACGAGGGGCGTTTAACAAGTAATAATTCTGACCCACTTCCAGTTGTCTGATCTAGATGAAATTTTGCATGTGTAATGATTCATATCTCTATAGTTTATGTTGCAAAAAAGAGCTCTGAACTAATTGTGGTTTCTGATTTACTGGTGTTTGAACTGAGTTAGGTGTGAAATGGACCAGGTGTGAAATGGAGCCAGTTGAGTGTCGCCAGTGATCCGGTTTTTGTATTTGAAAGGACGCACACCAAAGGAGACTTTTGATGAAATGAAAGAAACTTATGGTGATGATGCCCCATCATATGACCTTGTAAAACGCTGGCATCCTGAATTCAAACATGGCCGGAAGTCTGTGGAAACAGCTCCCAGACCTGGTCATTCCTCTTCTGCCATTGATGAGGCATCTGTTGGAGGAACAACCTGGGGTGTCCTACAAAAACAGTGTCCAGAGCTGCATCAAACGATGGGAGAAATGCATAACTCTGGGTGGTTCCTATGAAGAGAAAGACTAATAACTGTGCCAAGATTCATTAATCCCCTGCTATGGGAAATGAGTCAGAGTTATTACTTATTGAACGCCCCTCGTACCATGCAAGTAGTAGTTCGTGCCGACATTCATTCTACACTATATTCAGTTGCTTCTTTCCTATTTTCTCTGGGAACTTTAACAGTCTATATACATACATACTGTCAGTCAGTCTATGCATACTATGACACTAGTGCAATGACAACAGTCTAACACCTGGAATATTTGATTCTCGTCCAAATTTTGGACGAGGGCACTGATCGGTCCGTACTGTCTAACACAAGCTCCCTGCTAGTCACAAGGAACTGGAAATGGTTAACTAATCAATGAAATACTATTCAAAATGGTGTTGGAACTCCTGTTCGAACAAGAGCTCAAGAACCCTTAATTTGCTCATTACCTGACGTCATCACCAAAAGATATAAATGTACAATTGAGATAGGTTGGAGGAGTGAACATAGGAGCAAACAACTACCTGGATGGTACTCAGGCTAGAGATACGGCCATCAGTCAAAGACACCAAAATAGGCCCAATATTTCCATTAATAGTTTTTCTCAACATATGAGACCAATTCATCCATCTATTCTCGAGTTAGATGTATCTTGTTGACCAAGAAGACATCAACCTCCATTTTTCAAGGTCAAATCTAAGAGGGGATAGACAGTGTTTGGAACAGCTGACTTCATTTGCATGTATGATTATGTAGAGCTGCTGGTTTTTCTTCTATGGAAAATAAATCTCTCTTTTTTGATATGTGTTAAGACCCGGAGAGATAATTTTGTCACTAATGTTGGTTCTCTGCTTCTAGTTTTTGTTTAGTTTTCTGACTGTTGTGTTCTCCTATTTCAGGCCGCCCTACATGACCTCATAGTGAAGAACATTGAAAAGATCAAGATGCCAAGAACCAACAACACCGAGTCTCTCTACTAGACACACCTGCCGGATTCAAACAGAGACTGCTGATGGTAGACACCTCTACACATGCTGGGAGGCACAAGGCACTATGGGTAGCACAGGGGGCTGCCAAAAATTCCAAAAAGACCTCTACCAAAAATTTTGCGGGGTAGTAGAAATTGGTCAAATTATGAGAATATTTCTTGTCCCCAGCATTTGTGGATAGAAATATTATTCTTACAAAATATTCTTCCATTTTATCAAATGTGTACTAATTTTTTCGTTATATGGTGTTGGTTTTACAAGGTGCTATACGCACAATGCCCTATGTTTCCCAGCATCCGATGGGATCAGTACTAAAGTCACCACATTTGAACAGTGGTATGAGACCCTCAGCAAGCCAATGTAGCAAAAGTTGCATAAACAAAAACTCTTAACAGATATATTGAACTAAGTTTTAATTCATACCTTTGAACACAAAAAAATTGCAAGATGTTTTACTCTATAGACTTGACCTTGATACTCCTTTGTCAAACAAGAAGACAAGGACTAAAAAAACGCATATTTAAGTTTCATAACTTTGACAAACTATGATGTTTAACGATATGTTGTTTCATTTCTGTTAGATTTGTGTTTTCAAGATTTTTTTTAATGTGCCAACACTAATGTTATGAGCCAACTACTCTGGAAAATGCAGTGTTGTGCATGCTTAATAAAACCAATATAATATTTAACAAAAGAACAACTGTCTGAAAAACAATGTTGACTGGAAAACTATTGCATGGACATACACCCTAATTATTTTGCAGAACAGGTTGAGTATTTTTCACACCATTATGAAAAAAGACATCATTTTTTTCATGAAATGTGGGATAGAGATTTTTTATCATCTTGATAACTGATTTTTTTAATTGTCACATTATCATTATGATAGTTGTTTTATGTAAGTAACATTGTGGCCCTGCCACCCAGGTTTTTCCTCCTATTTTTATGATACTTAGTTTTTCTCGGAGGAAGAAATCCCAGAAACATCAAACCATGTAGGTGTGTCAGACTGTGTCCTCTGTTGTATGATTTTCTCAATAAAATTGTATTGTATCATACTTGTTTTGTATTTTTCTATCAACAATACTTGGATCAAATTCCAAAAGGAACACCTAGTCTAGCTTTGACTATGTAAATCAACTGCTGTGGTTCGTCGAAAAGATAGACGAAATGGCGGACAACGCAAGCGGTGGAGGGAAGTGCACATATTTTAGGACGTCATGACACAACTGAGTTGTATTCGTATGTTGTGAATATTGCTGTGTATTCTAACGAGGCAGATTCTAGTCATAATGCAGAAAAATGACCCAAAACTGACTTTGTTTTTTTTACAATATGTCGCTTTAATTATGTTACAATTTTGAAAACCCTATATTTGTACACTTACCAACAAGCTTTCGATCAGTCCTCTGATCCTTATCAAGTTGAAATGACCGAAAGCCTATAAGTCATACTTCCAGACCGAAAGTGTGACGTCAGCAATGGATCAACGTGCTTGGCAGTCGGTATCGGCCCCCGTCTCCGTTGAGGGAAGGTTGGTGGGCTCTTTAAGAAGAAGAATAGGAATGATATGAATAAACCGTACGGATCAATGTGTTTGCCTTCTAGTTCTGTGAAGGTAAACCTAGATAAAACACAGAACATAAGTTTTAAAAACGTCCGATTTAGCCCCCATTTCGATAGATCCCCTTTCCACTAGACGGCGATCGCGCTGCGCTTGTACGTAGCCGTATTGACTTCTTACGGTAGATCTCAAAGAAAACGGTATAGTAAAGCCGCGATGCGTTATATCAGCCTAAAAAATGGTTCCCCGTTCTTGGAAGGGGTTGATAAGTCACGAGGAACTATTTTTGAAAGCTAGACCGCAGTTAGAAGTCATGTAATTACGCCTGAAAGTTGACCAATTTTCAGGGTTTCAGTGGTGCGTTTCGCTATTGTTTTCGGGACGAGTTACGCACTGCATGGGGTTTTCCGATATACCGGGTTATAGGATAAGGATCAACTGCTTCCGGGTCAACAATACTTATAGTGTAGTGTTGTTGCACTATCACCTGGCAGTAACTTTAACACATTTAATGGATTACTGTACTCTTGAGGTTGTTTTTACATACCATACTACAATGTAGAGGCTTTTCGTTATGGGGGAGGTTTATACGGAATACGGATAGACCGGTGCCATACTACAGGTTTGTAAAAAAAGTGACAGCCTGTGCCAATGTCGAAGCTTTCCCGGCTATCAAGGCAAGTTTATACGGATGGAACAGAGACTTTCTACAATAAAGATTAGCACAGTTCTTGTCCTGTCGAGATTTTACGTTACTAAGGGAGTTGTATTCAGATACAAATGTGCCATACTACAGGTGTGTCCAAAAAATTGACACAGTTGTGTCAATGCCCAAGATTTGCGTTCTTAAGAGAGGTTTGTATGGATCAAACAGAGACTTTTTACATGTGTATCATATAGAATGACACTGTTCTTGTCCTGTTAAGATTTTACGTTATAAAGGGAGCTTTTATTCGGATAGAACAGTGCCATACTACAGGTGTGTCAAAACAAATTGACACAGTTGCGCCAATGCCGAAGATTTCCGTTCTTAAGAGAGCAAGTTTGTACGAATGAAACAGAGACTTTCTACATGTGTATCATATAGAATGACACTGTTCTTGTCCTGTTGAGATTTTACGTTGTTGAGGGAGGTTTATTCGGATATAATGTCATACTACAGGTGTGTCAAAACAAATTGACACAGTTGCGCCAATGCTGAAGATTTGCGTTCTTAAAGGAGGTTGTTACGGATGAAACAGAGACTATTCACATGTGTATCATATAGAATGACACTGTTCTTGTCCTGTTGAGATTTTACGTTATTAAGGGAGGTTTATGCGGATAAAACAATGCCAAACTACAGGTGTGTCAAAAAAAAATTGACACAGTTGTGCCAATGCCAGAGATTTCCGTTCTTATGCGAGGTTTATACGGATGGAACAGAGACTTTCCACATGTGTATCATATAGAATGACACTGTTTTTGTCCTGTCGAGATTTTATTTTGTTAGGGAGGGTTATTCGGATAAAACAGTGTCATACTACAGGTGTATCAATCGCTATTAGGGAATGTTTAACGGATAGAACAGAGACTTTCTACATGCGTATCATATAGAATGACATTGTTCTTGTCCTGTCGGGATTTTACGTTATTGAGGGAGGTTTACGCGGATATAAATGCCATACTACAGGTGTGTCAAAATAAATTGACACAGTTGCGCCAATGCTGAATATTTGCGTTCTTAAACTTTAAGAACGCAAATCTTCAGCATTGGCGCAACTCCGGAAGGTTGTTACGGATCAAACAGAAATTTTCTTCATGTGTATCATATAGAATGACACTGTTCTTGTCCTGTTGAGATTTTACGTTATTAAGGGAGGTTTATGCGGATAGAACAGTGCCATACTAGAGGTGTGTCAAAAAATTGACACAGTTGTGCCAATGCCAAAGATTTCCGTTCTTAGAGAAGGTTGTTACGGATGAAACAGACACTTTCTACATGTGTATCATATAGACTTACACTGTTCTTGTCCTGTTGAGATTTTACGTTATTAAGGGAGGTTAATGTGGATAGAACGGTGCCAAACTACAGGTGTGTCAAAAAAATTGACACAGTTGTGCAAATGCCAGAGATTTCCGTTTTTATGGGAGGTTGATATGGATGAAACAGAAACTTTCTACATGTCTATCATATAGAATGACACTGTTCTTGTCCTGTACAGGTGTGTCAAAAAATTGACACAGTTGTGCCATTGTCAGAGATTTCCGTTGTTATGTGAGGTTTATTCCCATGGAACAGAAATTTTCTACATGTGTATCGTATGGAATGACACTGTTCTTGTCCTGTCGGGATTTTACGTTATTGAGGGCGCTTTATTCGGATATAATGCCATACTACAGGTGTGTCAAAACAAAGTGACACAGTTGCGCCAATGCTGAAGATTTGCGTTCTTAAAGGAGGTTGTTACGGATGAAACAGAAACTTTCTTCATGTGTATGATATAGAATGACACTGTTCTTGTCCTGTTGAGATTTTACGTGATCAAGGGAGGTTTATGCGGATAGAACGGTGCCAAACTACAGGTGTGTCAAAAAATTGACACAGTTGTGCCAATGCCAGAGTATTCCGTTTTTATTGGAGGTTTATACGGATGAAACAGAAACTTCCTTCATGTGTATCATGTAGAATGACACTGTTCTTGTCCTTTTGAGATTTTATTTTGTTACGGAGGTTTATTCGGAAAGAACAGTGTCATACTACAGGTGTATCAATCGCTATTAGGGAATGTTTAACGGATAGAACAGAGACTTTCTACATGTGTATCATAAGGAAAGACACTGTTCTTGTCCTGTCGGGATTTTACGTTACGGGGGGAGATTTATGCGGATAGAACAGTGCCATACTACAGTTGTGTGTCAAAAATTGACACAGTTGTGCCAATGCCAGAGATTTCCGTTCTTAGGGAAGGTTGTTACGGATGAAACAGAGACTTTCTACATGTGTCGATTTTTTTGACACACCTGTAGTTTGGCACTGTGCTATCCGCATAAACCTCCATTAATAACGTAAAATCTCAACAGGACAAGAACAGTGTCATTCTATTTAATAAACATGTAGAAGGTCTCTGTTTTATCCGTACAAACCTGTCTTAAGAGCGGAAATCTTCGGCATTGGCGCAACTGTGTCAAATTGTTTTGACACACCTGTAGTATGGCACTGTTCTATCCAAATAAAATTCCTGTAATAACGTAAAACCTCAACATTACAAGAACAGTGTCATTCTATATGATACACATGTAGAAAGTCTCTGTTTCATCCGTACAAAGCTCTCTTAAGATTGGAAATCGTCGGCATTGGCGCAACTGTGTCAATTTGTTTTGACACACTTGAGTATGGCACTGTTCATCCGAAAGAAAACTCTCTTTATAACGTAAAATCTTAATAGGACAAGGACAGTGTCATTCTGTAAGATACACATGTAGAAAGTCTCTGTTTCATCCGTACAAAGCTCTCTTAAGATTGGAAATCGTCGGCATTGGCACAACTGTGTCAATTTTTTTGGACACAACTCACGGTAGTATGGCACATTTGTATCTGAAGACACCTCCCTTAGTAACGTAAAATCTCGACAGGACAAGAACTGTACTAATCTTTATTGTAGAAAGTCTCTGTTCCATCCGTATAAACTTGCCTTGATAGCCGGGAAAGCTTCGACATTGGCACAGGCTGTCACTTTTTTTTACCGACACCTGTAGCAATTGGCACTCAGGTCTATCCGTATTCCGTATAAAGCTCCCTCGTAACGAAAAGCCTCTACATTGTAGTCTGGTATGTAAAAACAACCTCAAGAGTACAGTAATCCATTAAATGTGTTAAATTTACTGCCATATCACCGACTTAGGTGATCATATGTGCAACAACAATACACTATTAGTATGGTTGACCCGGAAGCAGTTGATCCTTGTCCTATAACCCGGTATATCGGAAAACCCCATGCAGTGCGTAACTCGTCCCGAAAACAATAGCGAAACGCACCACTGAAACCCTGAAAATTGGTCAACTTTCAGGCGTAATTACATGACTTCTAACTGCGGTCTAGCTTTCAAAAATAGTTCCTCGTGATTTATCAACCCCTTCCAAGAACGGGGAACCATTTTTTAGGCTGATATAACGCATCGCGGCTTTACTATACCGTTTTCTTTGAGATCTACCGTAAGAAGTCAATACGGCTACGTACACGCTCTCTCTGCGACCTAAATAGGATATGCCTAACCTTCGCTTATCATACAAACAAAACAAAACACAGAATGTGTAAAAAGATTCGTATACAATTCGTTGAGGGATACATCAAATTTTAGGTCGCAGAGAAAGCGCGATGAGAGCGCCGTCCTATATAGTGGAAAGGGGTATTACGAAGACAATAGGACAGTTAGCTGGGCTTAATGGCGTTATCAGATTCTGTGTAAAGAATAGAAACACCTCAGAGGACACCACATTCATAAGAACAGATTCTTAGCACTTCCGAGAAGACACCACATCACTGCACAAGATGGGTTACAACTCTCAGCACATCTTGACGATAGTCTGTAGTTTCTCCTTCCATCTGACCATCTCCGAATGGCTGTCCTCTCCATTGCTGCGGAAACTGTCGCCTGCCTTCGGGACTTTACCGGCCAACAAACAGGTGGTACTGAGAAACAGGTGAGGCATATTTTAAATAGTCAATGACTCATTAACTGTATTTGTGGTTGAAAAGGTGACAAACCATTTACAAACTTATTCAATCAAATAACAATACTATTAGATTATATTAGTTGTTAGATTTTAGCAATAGTAACTAGTTCAACTTCCATGTAACGTTATATACAGATTGCCATACTTGTACCAAAGAGCTTTTATTGCTTTTACCTGTTTCTGTTACAAATGTTATTTTTTCAAAGCTTTACGTATACATCCTATCTACATATTAGCTCTTAAGGCTTAGCTAGTAACATCTAGCCTGGGTACCATCCGGATAGTAGTTTGCTCCGTCGTTTATTATATACATTCTACACTATATACAGTCGTTTCTCTTTCGAACCTTTATTATGTTTCATATACAGTCGTTTCTCTTTCTACTACTATTATATTCTATGTACAGTCGCTTTTCGCTTCGACTTAAATTATACACTATATTCAGCGCTTCTCTGCTATTCCAGAAGCGAACATAGGAGCAAACTAGAGTTCCACGAACACATACCTTTGCCAAATAAACCAGGTTTGTTATGCAGAATGATGTCTGTAGACAAATGCGTTACTCATTTCATTTTCTTTATAATTATATGCTTGGAGTTGGTTTATAAAATTTTGGCATTGATTATGCAAATTAGATCCCAAGTTACAATCAATTGATATCAAATTGTAGCAAGCATTACTTAAGCTATTAGCATACCAAAAATCATGATGATCCTTTGATCCATTCTTGACTTATTCTCTTTCAAAGTCTTTAAATACACCTCTTACTCTCTTCCCTCTTTCTCAGTTACATATGTGACAACTTTCATTGATGAAAGTACTATAATGGAATACAGTGGATTTATGAACATTTCCTAATCAATTATGCAAATTAGCTGTTAATTTGCATAATAAGTATCACATTATATAAGTCTTCACTTAGGCTATCTACATGCCAAAAATCATGACGATCCGTCAACACGTTCATATTTTCTCATTAATTATGCAAATGAGATCATCATTTGCATGGTAAATATGTATTGACATTTCTCTCTTTCTCAGCTACATATGTGACAAGTCTTAAAGTCCTATCATGGAATGTAGTGAATTTATAAATATCCTCATTAATTATGTAAATTAGCTGTTGATTAGCATAATTGGTATCTCATTATGTAGGTCTTCACTTACGCTACCTACATACCAAAAAGCATGATGATCCGCCAAAATGTTCATATTTTCTCATTAATTATGCAAATGAGGCCATCATTTGCATAATTGATATCTATCAACATTTCTCTCATTCCCAGCTACATATGTGACAAGTTTGAAAGTCCTATCATGGAATGCAGTGGTTTTATAAATTTTCCTAATTAATTATGCAAATTAGCTGTTGATTTGCATAATTAGTATACCATTATGTCAGTCATCACTCATTCTATGTACATACCAAAAATCATGACGATTCGTCAACACGTTGTAGAGTTATTCTCGTCCAAAGTTTGAAAGGAAACCGGCGCCTGCAGTTCCAGCTGCTAGGGGGCCCAAACTCCCAGCACTTACTCTCTGCCTCGAGGGCTATCTACCACTCGAAAATCATGATCACAGCATGTCCAGAACAGGAGATATCAAAAATTGAGGTTCTGCTGCAGTACCTTAGCAAGCCGCTAGGGGGCCCATTATCGAACTTGACCTTCGTTTTCCCGACCCCTACCCACCTACCAAATATAATCGGGATACATCAAAGGCTTCTCGAGTTATGCTGTTAACACACACACACACACACACACACACAGACTCACAAGCCTAAAACATAACCTTAGCCATTCTGGCAAAGGTAACTAGGTACCCAAGTAAATTTAGGATAAATGGAAAAATTGATTTGCGTTTTTTCTTTTCGTTGGATAAGTATCAAACGAGGTCCAAGATTTTAGTGTCCTGGTTACCCGGGTGATAAGACAACAGAGATGGTTGCCATAGTTACAGATCTATCTTCGCAATGTGGCATAAAGACCCGCATTAATGTTAATCCAGTGAAAGAAACATCTTTATTTCGAATAGTATTCCATGGGGAAAACGGATAACATTTGTGCGCTATTCGTGAGAAAATTGTAAGGCCACAGCCAGTAAAATTTATTGATGACACTCTATGTAGAATGCAAAAATAATGACATAGCGCAAAAAAACAAGATGGGTTAAAAAAACGAGATGGCTAAATTTTCAAAATAGACACGTAACGTTGTAACAAGATTTGAAGAGCAAAGCGTACCATCACAACTATCAACACATTCATTCCTGTATTGAAGAAGTGACTGTTGCCGTAGTAAAAGTGACACTAGTGTGGTAGACTGGTATCACTTGCCAAGCTGGCAACTACATTCATAGCTTTCATATTGCTTGCTCTTTTACAACTATCCTAGAATTTTCACTTCTGTAACTATAGTCATGGCTACCTTCCTACCTGTAACTCATCACAAAAAAACTAGAGTTCCACGACCCCATATATTCGCCAAATGATGAAAACTTTTGCAACTGGTGTTCCAATCGTCTTTGAAATTAATTATGCAAACAAGATCCTATTTTACATCAATGTTATTAGTTAATCAAATCGTCCATCAAAATAACATACACAATCTATGCTAAGAAAGAATGATTTAATCGCATTTTCTGATAATTTATGCAAATGGCGTAGTCATTTGCATGATTAATATTCAATGATGATCACCTGTTTATAACTTTAAAATGCTACCAGTAAGAAATTCCTGTCATTTATCACAATGGGTTTATAGCAATTTCTCATTAATTATGCAAATTGTGTCTTTATTTGCATGATTATTATCTATATTCTTGCCTCACTAATTTACCTATGCCACATGTTGCAATAATCTTATAATAGAACAGACTATGTTCAGATAATTTCCTCATTAATCATGCAAATTTACTCTATATTGGAAAGAATAAAACAACAATATCATATTTCCTTTCAGTGTGATGTCCACCGTACATGCTACAATCTCAGGTGCCCTGGCCCTGTACATGTTCCTTTTCGCCGACGCCTTAAAAGCAGAAGATCCATGGTACGTTAACGTTATACCTGAATGTCATGAAAGAGCAAACCGTACAGAACTGTCAATCAAGGGCTCTTGACCCGCTCCGAGGTGTATATGGTGTCATAACGCCTGGTTCTTGTCGATAACCACCGATTTAAACTACCGATGTGAGTTAAGCGAAGAAGGTGGTTTTATGATGTGGTTCTAGCCAAGGACCAGGCGTAAGGTTATTACACCATATACACCGAGAAACAGGCGGGTCATTATTGTTATTATCATATAGCATATCCAAACTGATAGGCATTGTTGTTGGTGATCCCGTTTTACTTAGTACTATCAAATTAATTATTATCATCTAACATCAATACATCATCATGTATAGATGATGCAAATACCTTTCAATCATTAGTAAGAAAATGCCATAAGCTCAGTTTTGCAAGTGAAGCAGAGCTCAAATAATGTATTGCAATGTAGATATTTTGGTGTTTGTATTATAACAGCTCATGTTGTACTGTAAGTAATTCCTTCATATACAACTGTTACAGGTTTCAAACACCTATCTTGGCCTATATGGCATGCATCAGTTTGGGATATACGGCAGCAGGTAAGTGTCAACAAATTTTACAAGAAACGTTGTTTGTGAATATTTTATTTACATAATTATGTTGATACCTAAATCATTTTTTGAAGTTCAATCTTGATCTTACTGTACATTTCTTTATTCCATTATCAAATATTTCCACGTGTATGTTGATTTTAGTTTTGTTTGAACACTTTAAATTATCACATATTCTATTATTGTTTATCAATATAAGCTTAAAATTGTTATAAAAAAACCATTTGTCATTCACCATACTCTTGCCTAAAACCCAGATACTTTGATGATGGCCATTTATGCTCCTCTACAAGACTGGAAGATTGTACTACATCACTCTATAAGCATGTGGGGGTGTCATAATATCATTGTAAGTTTTCATCTGAACAAAGCTATTTTCTTTGCATACTCATGTTATCCTCTCTTGCCAGGCCCGCTGCTTGATTATGTCAATTGACGATCTTGGCGTATCGACCTTCGTACTTCGTTCCGCGGCAAATAACACTGGCCAACTATCAGTTACGGCGGCAATCTTTATTTTATTTTCTGGGGTCATCCGGGGTCATTACACCAAAAAGAGGCTAGCCTGGCAACCGAACTATCAACTCAACCACCAAGAACTGTGAAAATGACTAAAAATTGCCAAAATGGAATTCAAAATGTCCAAAACAATATTTTATACATACGACGTTTCATTTCACTTTTCTAGGCTGGACCTACATTGCAGTATTTTGCCAACATGGTGTTTCTGACGGAATTGTCCACCCCCTTTGTGAATATGAGGTAAGGTGTTTTCTAACGTTATATCTGCGATGTGTAGAGCCAAGGTGGTACTCGAGACTAATATGTTGGACGGGGTAGAGGCTATCAAATAAACTTACCAGTGGAATCCATGGTTAATAATCATAACAAGTTTCACTTTTGCAACTATAGTAATGGCTACCTTCCTAGTGTCACTTCTACAAGTATGATTATTAGGCTACAACACAACATGTTTGCTCATTTTGGTCTATCTGACCATCCCCGAATAGGGAAAAAAATCTTGTTTTTTTTTGTCTTCTGAAATCAGGCGAAAATTAATGAGCACACTGATGTCATCCATACAGTTTACTTGCTGTGGCCTATGGAAGTCTACTCATAGATATATATATTTTGCCTCCACTGTAGACTGATCCTACACACTCTGGGCCACCGACGTTCACTGCAGTACAAAGTAAACGGCTTGGCCATGCTGCTGGTGTTCTTCCTTTGCCGTGTCGTCACCATCCCCATTCATTTCCGAGCGATTCCACACATGAAGACAGGCGAGGTGTACAAACTTGGAACTGGCGCTCTGATTAACATCTCTGTTCTGACTCCCACCATGTGTGTGTTAAACATATTCTGGTTCATCAAGATGTGCAAAGGAGCATATCGCGTACTATATGTTCCCAAGATGGATACGGAGTGATTTTCAGTTACCGTAGAAGCCAGTTAATTGCACAACGGATAACTGCACACTTCTGTTAATTGCAGGGAATCCCAAAGTCCTATAGTGATGTGGTCCAGGTGAATAAATTCGCTTTGTTGCACTACCCGGATAATTGCACGAAATGTGTTGGCAAATGGCGAGTGCAATGAAACGGCTTCTACTGTACATAAAATTCATTTTCAAATTAATCAATATATGCCAATACTTTACTGATGTTATGCACAGATGATAATTATAGCTTTTTGAAAGTACGGTATGCAAATGTGTGCTATTGTTCTAAATTAAAATATTGAATTAGCTAAACGCAGCAATACACGTATTTGTTATGCATGCGCGTACTAAAATAGACTCCATTGTACGCTTTTGGTCTGTATCGCGTTGTGTGTGCTCCCAAGATGGATATGGAATTCGCAGTCAGTTTAAATCTATTTCAAAATTAAGCCTCTTATGACAGTACTTGCACTGATCTAATGCACAAATTATGAAAGCGTCTTCACACTATTAATTACTTGTTTAAACTATTGTATGCAAATGTGTGCTATTGTACTTCATTGAAATCTGTAACCGAATAAACACTGCAAAACATGTATTTCTAATGGACTTGGACCGCACTAAAACACACGTTTTGCGGCCGTAGGGGGTTGTTATCCACTTTATATAGGGCATGTTGCGTCCAGAACCGTACCTTATCCTTAACTGTGCTCAAGCACGTTCGGAATAGTCCCCGTGTATCCAGAACCGTGCCATCCCGAATCGTGCCTGCAGCAAAAGCACGTTTTGGGATACGCGGGGACTATCCCGAACCGTGCACAATCGCGCACAGTTCTGGATACACAGGGGCCTTATCCCGTGCTTTGGGGCGGAGATTAGTGTTTTTAGGGGAGGAGTCTGGTCAACGTGCAGTCCTGCCATCTTTGTTTTTCGGGGCGCTGGGATGAGGAAGAATCAGTGTTAATCTCGCTGAGTAAAGTACATTTCAAGTTTGTCTTGGATCATTAAGACTAATAGTTGATGTGGCACAAACAGACGGACGTCTTAACACAAATTTCTACAACAGCTGCTTTATAGCTGAGAAAACTCCAGTCCAAGATACAACATGATACATATATATATATATCCAAGACTGTAGATTTAACCACTAGGCCTAGACATTGTTCTGGATAAAAGACTACGGGGTAGGTCCCAGTGCCCAATCCGCGGCCAGGCCGGGTAGCTTTCGAAAACGAAAAATATGATAAAAAGGCAACAAAATACACAGAACGTAAAACATTTTCCGTTTTTGAAATGGAACACCAGTAATTGACATCTAGTGATTGACAGCGCTTCCGGGCACAGGCCTGGATAGTCGGACTATATCCCGTTCCGTTCCGCAAATTTTCACATAATGAATCAGGTCCAGGTTCAGGTCCAGACCTAGACCTGGACTTGGACCTGATTCATTGGACCTGGACGGGACCTGGACCGGAATTTTATGTAAAGGTACCCACCCCTACGCCTGGACAACGTTATGCAAATCGAGTCGAGACGAGTACTGGTAACAAATCTGGGGCCTTCATCTTTTACATATTACCCACAAATCCTGTCACTGCACATGCGTACTCGGACCAGTAAACGTGCTTATCACGAAGACAGTAGGTCAGTTAGCCGGACTTTGAAGCGTTATCAGATCCTTTGTAAACAATACAAACACCTCAGAGGACACCACATCACTGCACAAGATGGGTTACAACTCTCAGCACATCTTGACGATAGTCTGTAGTTTCTCCTTCCATCTGACCATCTCCGAATGGCTGTCCTCTCCATTGCTGCGGAAACTGGCGCCTGTCTTCGTGACTTTACCGGCCAACAAACAGGTGGTACTGAGAAACAGGTGAGGCATATTTCTTACGATCATCAGCATATTCCTTCTGGTCGATGACATATTATTTGCATACGGAGATTTTATGGTGAAAACTGTAATAAAGCTGTTAGCAGAAGGTCATATCCATATAATTCATAATTGTATAACATATACCGTTTCCGTCCTATCTTATTATCCATTCTTTTTCGGAGTAACACCAGAATACCTGGATATATCAAAAAGCGTTGCACCCCTCCACACCATATAGCTGCATGGGCCACCATTGTTTGTAATCAGTAAATACGCCCAAGATTTTGTTGACCGAGATAATAAGACAACAGATAAGTTGTTATAGTTACAAATCTATCTACGTGATACTGCATAGAAAGCCGCCCTAACGTTAAACCACTGAAGGATAGAGCTCTGGAAACAAGCCAAAATTTTATTTCCAAGAATTTCTGATAATGAATTTTTGAGAGTAGAACATGTAAAAACTTCCCTAGGTTCCAACCGGGACCAGGTAGCTAGCGATTTTATTCGGGGGTCAAAGGCAGTCAGCCCGCCAATCTCGTATTAGCGCTCCGGGGAGTTTAAGCCCGTAGGACGATTTGCTTCCCTTTTCCCGGCAACTTCCTTTGGGCTTTTAACTCCCCGGAGTGCTAATAAGAGATCGGATTGATTGCCACATTACCATATGCTGGCCGTACTTACACGTGCTGCGTACGTACGGTTTCCTTACTTACTCGCATTGGCTGTACAGGATACGCGCGTCGCCCTTGCTGGCTCGTACGAGGGGCCGGTGATTCCGCAGCCCGTACGGAGAGAAAGATTATCATGCACAAAAAGTGCTACGGCGTGTCTGCGTGCTCCCAGATCCGTCGGATTCCGTACGATTTCGTACGGAGGCGGTACTTACCACTCACGGATCTCAAAAGATTCCCCCTTTTTTTGCACGTAGACAGCACGCATTTGCACGTCCGGCTAGTGTACCCTCAGCTTTAAGTATGCGTATATCATTATTTTTACTCCGCGTACCGTAGGTACGCTAGGGAGTAAAAATAATGTTTTTTTCTCCTGTCGTGTTTTTTTCTCCTGTTCTCTCCGTCGTTCCTGCACCGAATGACCTGAAATTTGGCACAAGGGTACAGTGGGCCAATACCCAGATGTGTTTTTCTCATCTTTTAAATAGATACCTTTAAAATGATTTTATGGATGTTTTTAGGTCCATTTCTGACCATGACTATATATTCTTGCCTCCCTTACCCAGGTACTCAGTCCAAATGACCTGAAATTTGGTATGATACTGCGTGAGATAGTTATTAAAAGAACCAAGTTATCATTTTTGGCCCAAAATCACTTCATAATGATTTATAAGCCGGTTTGGCGGGGCATCTACGTGTATTTTCACGCGTTTCACGCGATTCGCGCGTGTCACCATATATGGTCACGTTCTCTCGAGTGACGTAATGTGGTGCAGCTGTGAGTTGTGGGTTGTGGCTAAATGTAATTACCACGTCACCAATACGCGCGGAACTTAGCAGAAGCGATGACCTGATTGGGTACAGCAAATGAGGAAGTGTCTTTTAAATTAGCAACTTAACCATACCAGGAGAGCATGTCGTCGGGGAAGAAATTTGTTAAAAGTAAGTAAAAAATCGTACTGTTTATCTTAAAATTGGCTACAATGCACAAACACAGTAACAAATTTGGGTAGCTTGTCGACATAGGGGTATAACAGGAAGAGTCGATTCTTGCACAGAGGGTTTTTTTTTTCAAATATGGTTTTGGACGGCCGATGATTCAAAATTCCATTTCTTAGCGGAAGTGTTTTTGGAGTCGTCTATTTTACCTTTCTACATGGGGTGCACTAGAAGAGTCCATTCTTGAAGGGGGGTTGTAAGATTCATTTTTGCTCATAAGTGTGATTAGTAGTTAGAAGTCATTTTAAGCAGAAGCGTTCCATTTTTGCACATGGGTGATTTTGGAACAGTCTATTGTTACATGAAGAGTGAGATGGCTGAAATATGCTGTATTTGCTCTCAAGCAAATGTCGGCCTTTCTAGTTGATTACTTATTCATAGAAAGTTAGTATATATTTTCGATACAAACCTTACTTCATTTTGAAAATTTGAACAACAAGGTTATGTTTCCTTCCAGCGTCATGTCCATCGTCCATGCTGCAATATCAGGTGGTCTCGCCCTGTTCATGCTCCTTTTTGTCGACGCCTTAAAACCAGACGATCCGTGGTACGTTATACCGAAATGTCATTAAGACCGTCCCAGGCTGTCAATGAAAATGAGGGATTTGGCAAATACGAAAGCGGGCCAACAGCTCATAACGATGCTAAAGCCAAGGCCACGTCTGTGGCGTCGGGTGTGGCTTAAAGGTGGTATCTCACTGCATTTGGGGCACCGGTGCGGCACTGCGGGGTTCGAAAGATTACTTAACGAATTTCAGAGATAAGAACGAATTTTCTTACGTTTTGTGTATTTTGTTGTCTTCTAAGTCCTACTTTTACGTTTTACGTAATATCTAAATTATTAAAAATGGCGTAAATGACTCAACAGTGCCGCAGTGAACGAACCTCGCAGTGCCGCAGTGGTGCCCCAAGAGCAGTGAGATAACACGTTTGAGCCACGCCCGACGCCAAGGACGTGGCCTAGTCTTTAGCAGCGTTGTGAGCTGTTGGCCCGCTTTCGTATTTGCTGGAGATAGAAAGCGCCATTCTGTGAACATGGTCGACTGAGATTGCCCGAAAATTTAGAGGGTTAAGTCCCTATACTTTAATTCAGTGTTGGAAGTAAAGTGTTTGCAATTTTTCTATAAAGAACTGCCATGTAAATATTTTGGAGGTTGTGCTATAAGAGCTCTATAATTCCATTATTTACTGTAAATGTTTCCTTCATACACAACTGTTAACAGGTTTCAAACACCTATCGTGGTCTATACGACATGTATCTGTTTGGGATATACGGCAGCAGGTAAGTGTCTACAATATTTACAAGAAACGTTGTTTGTGAATATTTACATATGTCGATGCTTAAATCTTTTCCTTTTTTGAAGTTCAATCTTAATCTCACTGTTACATTACTTTATTCCATTATCAAGTATTTTCATGTGTTTGTTGATTGTAGTTTTGTTTGAACAGTTTATACGTGTATATATATATATATATATATATATATATATATATATATATATATATATATATATATAGAGAGAGAGAGAGAGAGAGAGAGAGAGAGAGATGGATATATATATTCTATAAATTGTTACAATAGTTATAAACCATGTGTCATTCATCAGACTCTTGCCTACCCCCCAGACAATTTGATGATTGCGACTCATGTCCCTCTACGAGACTGGAAGATGGTACTGCATCACTCTATTGCCGTGTGGGCGTGTCATAATGTCATTGTAAGTTTTCATCTGAACAAAGATGTTTTTCTTAGCATACACATTCCATCCTCCCTTGATTATGTCAAGCAACGGCCCTGGCGTATAGGCCTTTGTATTTCGTGCTTCGGCAATAACACTGGCCAACTATCACCAAATATTATCATATATCCAGGCGCCGCGGACCAATCAGAAGGCTCCGTTCCACGTTGGTTATGACACCGTAACACATAGATTTCGGCCAGGCCGGTGTGTATCGCTCCTTCTGATTGGTCAGAATGAATCGACACCGGCAACGGTGTCCATTTGCATCGACACCGGCACATGTACATGGTGTCATAACGCCTGGTCCTTTGCTATAACCACCGAATAAAACCACCGAGTGAGCTTCGGTGGTTATAGCAAAGAACCAGGCGTTATGACCCTGAAGTATAGGGGTTCTTCCCTGGTTCTATATGTTGGAGTTGACGACAGCATATCAATGTCTTTTATGATCAGTAACTTAGGTATACATTTATTGTATCGTCCATGTAAGAGATACACAAGCTAAAAGCGATAACCTGGTCATCTAACATTCATTGACATATCTAGAAGATGCTTTAAAAATTCCAGTGAATGAAGTGTGTACGCATTCAGGTACAAAGTTACCCTATTCTTGAAAACAATTTTTCCTGGGACAAATTGTCAGTGGGTTGTGACGTCACAGAAATGAGTCCTGAAATAGCTTGTTTGGTGAGGAGTACTTTCCGAGACTCACGACCCTTTAACTAATTCCCACCAAACATAAGAGCAAGATTTTTTTAGGTAAACCCAAGGTTTAACGTTTCATTTAACATGTACTTTAAACTACTTCTTTACTAGGCTGGACCTACATTGCAGTATTTTGTCAACCTTACTCTTCTGACGGAATTGTCCACCCCCTTTGTGAATATGAGGTAAGGTGTTTTCTGACGTTACATCTACAAGACTGTGAAATGTTTAGAGCCAATTAAAAGTAGTACTTGAGACTGAAATCGAGTGTTGGACGGGAGGGGCTACCAAATGACGAACTTACCATGAAATCCATGGTTAAGTTATGGCAAAACAATCAGTTCAAAACACATTGATTAACAATTCAAACCTCAAATCTTCACATCCACAATGATCTCTTCCCAAGAACATAATTTAGATTGTACAAGTCAGTTCACAGTGTCAGGCATTGTGTATAGATGCTAAATGCCCATGCCCATCATTTGGCATCCATCCACAATTCATCAAACCGTACACGTTGAACTATGAAATGCTCATAGGCACAAGGAAAGTAGGAAGTGTGTAATAGCGGTATATCTATGTCAGTATCCAGAATGTTGCGTCACGGTGTCTGTTACGTCATGTTTATCAGTAAAATACATTTTGGAATTGTGCGTGATTAAACTAGATATATTTATTTGCCTCCACTGTAGACTGATTCTACACACCCTGGGCCACCGACATTCACTGCTGTACAAAGTAAACGGCGTGGCCATGCTGGTGGTGTTCTTCCTGTGTCGTGTCGTGACCGTCCCCATTCAATTCGGAGCGCTTCGACACATGAAGACAGGCGAGGTGTACAAACTTGGAACTGGCGCTCTCATCAACATCTCTGTTCTGACTCCCATCATGTGTGTGTTGAACATATTCTGGTTCATCAAAATGTGCAAGGGTGCATATCGCGTACTGTATGTTCCCAAGATGGATACGGAGTGATTTTCAGTCACTTAAAATCCATTTCGAATTAAGCTTTATATGCCTACACTTGATTGATGCAATGTGCAAATGATGATATCTTTTTAAAAGTACGGTTTGCAATTGTGTGGTACTGTTTTAAACTGAAACACTGGAATACACATATTTGTTATGCATGCACGTACTAAAACAGACTCCATTGTATGCTTTTCGTCTATTTTAAAACTTAAAATGAAGTTTGATTAGATATCATTATAATGAATCGCATGCCATGTTGAAAATGAAGGTAGATACGGCAGCGAAATCTATACATATATACGACATACTTTGCATGATCAGCAGGGTTACCAAAGACCTGACGAAAGAATCAACAGATGAAAGGTTGAACGATGTATTACGTTTCAATACATTTCAGCCGAACTGTAAATGGCGGTCTTGTTTGTTGCTTTGTGTCAACGTGCCTGTTTGGGATCTTGCTTGTACGATGACGTTTGACTATTCCAATCACTAACTAACAGCAAATTTATTTATGAATCGCATGCCATGTTGAAAATGAAGGTAGATACCGCAGACATACATACATATCTACGACATGGTTAAATCAAACCTTGTTTTTGGCCAGAGGCATTTCAAGATCTCTGTTGTCTCAGTGCTTTGAATGTGGTTCAAAAACAATGCTTAAACATATTTTTGTAGATGTTTTCTGTTCCCTCACTGACAGTGAACATATCTAAGGATCTGATTAAAATTTTCACGGCTAAAAAAGAAGAATTATGTATATATGTGTGTGCGTGTGTGTGTGTGTGTGTGTCTGGTGTGTGTGTGTGTGTGTGTGTGTGTGTGCATGTGTGCATGTGTGTGTGTGGTGTGTGTGTGTGTGTGTGTGTGTGTGGTGTGTGTGTGTGTATGTGTGTGTGGTGTGGTGTTTGTGTGTATGTGTGTGTGTGTGGTGTGTGTGTGTGTGTGTGTGTGGTGTGTGTGTGTGTGTGTGTGTGTGTGTGTGTGGTGTGTGTGTGTGTGTGTGTGTGGTGTGTTTATTTATTTATTCACATATTTTGAGAATATGAGGCAGAAAGCACAAATTGCTTATATTAAGCCTTCTACTCAAGAAACATACGCATAAAACAAGAATAGTAAACCACATTACATACATAAGTACAACATGGGTAACAGAAAAGTAAATTTAAACGAGACAAGTTGGTGCTGAATCAATTAGGAGAACCTGCCTGTACAATGGATATAGGTAATGACAAGATCAAAAATGTTACAGTTCTGTTGATGTGAGAGAGATGTTGATCCCGATAACAGTAAAGTACATAAAGTAGTGTCGTTGAGGTGCTTTAGGTCGACTATAATATTGGAGACAGCCGATAACAAAGAACTTCTTAGGCTAGTATAGAGTGTGCAATGTAGTTCAGTTGTTTCACAATGATAGCCGCATTTACATGTAGGATAATCAATAGAATGGTGTTGAAATAGATGGTAGTTTAACTGACTGAAGGTTAGACGGAGCCTTGTAAGATGAACTGCAGAATGACCTTGGCCATGAGAGAAATGGGAGTATTTTGTCGGCTTGTTGAAAAGTGAGTCCAGCTCTTTTTTGAAAGTGTTGATCGAGAGGACGGCTTTAACATTCGTAGGCAGTTCATTCCACAAGTGAACAGTTGAAGGTAGGAAGGATCTTTAATTTATACTTTTCAGTTTTACAGGCAATGGAAGTAAGGTTTTTGGTTTGCGCGAAGGTTGTAAGGGACCGTATCACCGATATGTGGCGGGATAATGTTATGTAAGTACAGTGGTGCGAGACCATTCATAATTTTTCAAAACTGAATCAACCGGTGCTTTTTCCTTCTGTCCGCTAGTGTGTCCCATGCAACCTCGGCTAACAAGCTCTCATGTTTAGTGCCTCTCATGGCTCCGGTACAAACTCGTGCCGCGGCCATCTGGACAGACTCAAGAAGATCAGAGTCTTTGCCGAGAAGCCAACACCAAACAATGTCAGCATATTCAAGTAATGGACGAATCATAGTGACATACAGAGTTTCTAATGTTCCCCGAGGGACAAAATATGATATCCTCTTAAGAAGATTGATTCGCTTCATTGCCTTGGTAATCAATGTTGACACGTGATATGACCAGGACAAGTCACGTTTCAAGTTTAAGCCCAAATGCTTGTGAGAGTCAACTTCCTTGAGCACAACTCCTTTAAACACTAATGGTGGGTGATTGACTTTGACCCTTT